>NC_056729.1:381913626-381951126 GCF_019279795.1 Protopterus annectens
CCTCCACAGGTTCTCCACAACCTGTCCCCTAATCTCACTACAGACCACAATGTCATCTACAAACTGCACAGTCAACAGGGTCCCCTGTCTAATCATGTCTGTCCACCTGTCCCTCGCCACTGCAAATGTGAAACAACACACAGCTGACCCCTGATGTCCTCCCACCTCCACCTTAAATCCACCTGTCATGTCAAAACCAGAAATCACTGCTGTCACACTAGCCTCCTACATATCCTTTAGGTGTCTGACAGACTCCTCTGGCACCTACACAGAAATGAATGGAGGATAGAGGGTTATGCAATCAAGTGTCCAACATTGGGGGGAATAAGATAGCTCAGGGACAGGCATGTAATGCAAGCTGCTGTAGCCATGATAGCTTGGAGGGTTGCAAGTAATATCCACTGTTGATGTGCATTTTGAAAACTGTATGAGGTCCTGTGACCTTTTCCTGTTTATGTCTTCCAGGTAACATGCAGAGTGCTCACCTACCAGCATTCTCTGTTGGAGAAACAGACATCATCACCCAGTAGGTAATTGGACATTATGCCCTGTCATGTGGATGGAGAGCAGAAGATGTGCGGGAGAGGACTGCTCTGTGGAACAGTATGGTCCACAGGGTAAATGATGCCAGACTGCATAGCAGAACTTCTGCGCATGTGCAGCATCGGGCCACCAATCTCAAATGCCATGCCCATCAATGGGCTGCTGCTGTAGCGAGGGACCGGCTAGCCACAGGTTGCTCTCCAGCCATCCAGCCCCCCTGACACCCACTGAGGATCTCCTCACAACACTTGGGTCACACGCCGAATACACAAGCCATGATGCTGAGGGAAGCATTGTGGAGGTGGGTTGCACACACACACTAGATGAGGAGTGTGCAGGTAAGGGCCCAGTGGGGATTAATACACTAATGTATCAGACATACATGTATCTGTATTGTATCTACATGCATGTGTCAGGTGCGATTGCAGTTGTGGATGGGGATTTCTAATGCACAGAGGTGCAAATCTATGGTGAGGACAGGACATTGTGTATTATTGCAGTTAGTACTGTAGATGTGCAGACACGCTGCATCCATCCTATACCAAGGCCACATGTGCGTCTGCTGACAATAACTCCCTCTTTCAACTACCTGGGATCCTCTGGTCTGCATATTGGACAGCAGCCTGAAGCTGGTGAGTATTATATTGTTCTGATGTTGCCTGGCAATACCCCAGGCATGTGAAGCGCATGCAATTTACCATGCACACAACTATCAGTAATAGCTATATTGCTTTATGTAATAGCTATATTGCTTGTTGTGCATGATCACTTGTGCTGGCGTTGACTGTATTGCATCACAGTGGTCACCACTGGGGCCTATCTGACATGAATTCAGCATTCCTGTAGCATACCCCACAATGTGTCAGTGCCAAGACATCTGGACAGAGGCCAGCAAATTGTGCTGGACAAACGGCCTAAGGTAAGGTCATGAGTGAAACATTATTGATATACAGTGGATATAAATTGTGTGCATACCCCTCTTAAGATGCAAGGTGTTCCTGCTACATACTAATTATGACCACAATATGACAGTCCACACCTCTTCCAGCCTTTAATGTGATCCATAACAGGTACAGTTCTCTTGTAAAATCAAGCATCTGTACTTACGTATTGCACCTAGAAGGCAGGCCACCTATGAGGGCGGCAGATGTCCTATCAGCATGATGTTTCAGTCAGATATGATACCTCATGCTGCCATATGTGTCAGTACACTCACTGTGGCCTATTTTGCTATACTGTCACATACATAGGCATTGTTAAGGCACACAGACCACTTCCGACCATGTATAGGTTTCAAACATATGGATATTCCAGACACATCTGTACAGAGGACTGTGCAATGGTTTAACCTGCTGCATGTGAAGCAGATGCTGTCATCACACTATATAAAGTAATGGCAGTGGGAGGTGGTCACCAGCCGTGTATGGTATAGACATCAAAATTGTATAAGCCATACATGATATGATCTTCACACACACAAACAGTTGCCAGCATTAGGATTAAAACTCCTGCCTATTTAGGTATTCCTACTATAGTACTACGCAGTTATCAGAAGCGCCACAGAGCTTATACATTCCCACTTCTTCCAAGGGTACTTCTAAGGTGGATGACATCAACAGGTCTACTAAATTGGAGTGAAGGGAAGTGTAAAGGGCAGTTCACAGGTCAAAAATGGTATGACCCAGACAATACATTATTCACACACACTTGCCAGTATGGGGATTAGAACTCCTGCCTATCTTGGTATTTTTACTACAGTGATATGCAGTTATCAGACACACCACAGAGCTTGCAGATTTCCACTTTTTCCAAAGGTACTTCTAAGGTGGATGACATTAACAGGTCTACTAAACTGGAGTGAAGGGAAGTGTAAAGGGTAGTACAGAGGTAAAAAATAGTATGAGCCAGATAATACATGATTCACACACACACACACACACACACACACACACACACACACACACACACACACACACACACACACACACACACACACCTGCCAGTATTGGGATTAGAACTCCTGCCTATCTTGGTATGTATACTATAGTGTTAAGAAGTTACCACATGCACTACAGAGCTTACTGAGTTTTCACATAGCCAAAGCTGCTGATAACTGCACAGGTGTGGTAAAGTATTACAGGTGGCAGACAGTCTGCATTCTTCTCCACCCATACATCATGCTAGTTCTTTGTGTCTTGCACTTCAACTAGCATTAAGCTTGGCACTTCTCCAGGTTATTGAATCATGAAGTGTGGCACACCTGTGAGCCATCAGCAGTACTTGTTCATCACAGATGTCGCCCCAGTATTTACTAGTTATGCCCCCCCCTCCTGGCATGTTTGAAGTGTGGTTATCTGTGCTTTCACCCATTGACCTGGTGCACATGTCCATTCAGGGGCACTGTTGCAACTGCCACATGTACACAGACAACCCTCCCCTCTAAACTCCAAACACTCAGACCTGTGAGGGTTACCTATATATCATCCAATGTGTATATATGCACTATCCAGCAAAGACTGGATTAGCAGGTCAAGAGTATAAGATCAACACCTGCACCACACCATGTGGAATATGTAGCTCACCATGACACCCACTTTGACAGCCATGACATATAGTGAAAAGCCACACAACCACCTTCCCAGAGGCACTCAATGGACATCTACCCAAACAGCACAGACCAACAAGGCAGACACCTATTCAGACACCACAACATGGCACATGCCAAAGGGCATATATTTAACATACACAGCTGCCCCCAACCTAAGCCCCTAAGGCTAACCACCTTGCACAATACAGTGATCATGGGTAACTCAATACTGAGGCACACACATCCCACTCA
This sequence comes from Protopterus annectens, assembly GCF_019279795.1. NCBI lineage: Eukaryota > Metazoa > Chordata > Ceratodontiformes > Protopteridae > Protopterus > Protopterus annectens. The sequence continues at coordinate 381,917,009 of NC_056729.1, forward strand.
CTAGGTTGAATATGGAGTAGGTAACAGCCAAATATCAATCACATGCCAGCATCTAACACATGACACAGCCAGTCATGTCACTCCACAACAACTATGAGTATCACTCCATATCCCTGTGGGTGTGAATGACTTGGGACACATCTCCCTGGACTACATGACAGGAGACATGGTTGAACTCTCTGATTAAGTGGTTTAGGGAGGTGTGACAGTAGCCCTGGGCAGTGTACCACTGTCACCCAGAATGATGCTGTGGTACTATCAACAGATGGTTGACTGTAACATTGTCTTACATGCTATGTGTCATTCTCAGGGGATCCAGGACCTCTCTGCTTGGGATGGCATGATTGACAGAACCCAATGACTTGCCACGGATGTCCTACATCTGTCACAGCTGGTTTGCCAGGTACTGGCTACATGTCTTGCCACCCCATGGTGCCTTATTAGGCAGTGTTCCTAATGTTATTACCACTATAACAGCTACACATTTATGCAATCTGAGGGTCATGCTGCTCAACAGTAGACATCTGTCAGGATGCAGTCACTCATAGCAGTTGTTGGAGTGGAGGACACATGTCTGCTGTACTGGAGAGGTAGTTCACAGCAGCAGATGGCAGACCTGCAGTATCAGGCTATGACACATTCCACAGCTGCCAGCCCCCAAACATGGACCACACCACACCTCCACAGGTGGTGTCTCCATATTCATTATGACCAAATCAAAATACACGCAAGATGGACCTAGTGCACGGTTCAAACCAAAAGTCACAAATAACCCAAAAACGAACCAGCACAAAGGAGAAAAGTGCCTAAATGTTCTTTATTACTGGCAAATTACATTCCATATATTGCAAACCAGTTTCGGCTATATTTTTAGCCTTCTTCAGTGCAAAAGAAAAAATAGTATTAACAGCACATCCTGGTAATTGCTTTTATATCCCATCATTTAAAGGTGTATATACACCAAAAAACATGTATACACCTGTCTGAAAATCAAATTATGTAGACTATAAACTTGTCTTTATCTAAAGAGAATACAGTCAGTTTTGACTAATATACAAATGCATGAAACTATTCTATTTCATTTAAGCCAGGTTTGAATAAAGCTCCTAACCTGGTGATCCATGAGGATTCCATATTATTTAATCTGTCATGCCAGCCTGCTTTAAGGTTTCTATGCATATCAATTTTGTCAATAATAGTAAATTTAAATTGTGCAGTTTGGTGAGTCATAGTGTGTTTATATAAAGCATTAGAAATTTTATGATTTCTAATGGCGCTGAGATGTTCACTTATCCTGTGTCTCAGTGGTCTTGATGTTTGGCCTACATAAAAGGAGTAACATGTACAAGTGGCCAGATAAATCACCCAATCCATGCTACAGTTACCAAAAATTCTTATCTGGTATACCTTAGAGGTATTGCCACTAGAATATTCTTTGGTCTTGAAAATGCATCTGCAAGCACTACAATGACCACATGTAAAACATCCTACCAAAGGATCACCAAATAGAGTTGTCTGAATAGATATGGGTGGCTTGTATCTTTTGTAATGTGTAAAGTGAGACTGAATGGTTCTACCCCTATGGTATGAAAAAGCACATCTGTCAGGTAATATCTCATTCAAATGTTCATGAGCCCTCAGAATATCCCAATGATTATTGATAATGTCCTTAAACAAGGGTGTATTGCTACCAAATGTAGTGACAAACTTGATGGGTTGAGATGTTGTTGCTTTAGGTTCATCATGTGAATGTTTGTATTGTAATAGTGTAGATCGGGGCACATCTTTGATCTGATTAATAGTTTGGGTAATATGATGTTTCTGATACCCTCTGCTTATGAGCCTGTTGGACAGGTCCTGTTCACATGCTAGATGGGATTCTTGAGATGAATATATACGTTTCATACATAAGAATTGAGATTTAGGGATGTTGTTAATGATGTGGCGTGGATGATAACTGGATGCATGTAAAAGTGTATTGTATTGTGGAAATTTCCTATGTACATGGGTCGCCAATGTATGGTCAGCCTGTCGAGAGACTATCACATCCAAAAAGACAATTTCTTGATATTGTATATTTAAAGTAAACTGAATATCCCATGGGTTGTTATTCAAATATTTTACAAAATCATATACTCGTACGCTATCACCACGCAACACCATCCAACAATCATCTAAGTATCTTCTCCAGATATCTGATTGTTCCATATAGGAATTGTGGTAAGAATCATATATGAACTGTTGTTCAAAGAATCCCATAAACAAATCTGCATATATGGGAGCAAAGGATGCTCTCATAGTAGTGTCTCTAACTTGGCAATAGGCTTGTCCTTCAAAATAGAAGATGTTCTTAGTTAACACATATTGTGTCAGTCTGATTAGAAAATTGTTAAACCTCATAGTATATAATTGGGATCTGTCTAACTAACCAATATGTAATTGCTGATATACCTGCATCATGTGGGATGCTGGTATAAAGGGAAGAGACGTCCAATGTATATAGCCACCAATCTGATTCCAGTTGTGTGTCCTGAACAATGTTCAAAAATTCTGTGGTATCTTGTAACCTTGATCTCACCATGGGTAGTAATAACTTTAGGTAATATGTAAGAAAGGCCGATAAAGGTTCTGTAAGAGAACCTCTGCCAGAAACAATCGGCCTACCGGGGGGATGTGTAGGATGGTTATGGATTTTAGGAAGCAAGTATAGGTATTGAGCAATAGGTTCAGACACTTTAAGTTGTTTACATGTCTGTTTGTCAATAACCCCCTCCTGTGTGGATAAATCCAAAAAAAGAATCAATGTGTGTTTTGAAGTTAGGTGTTGGATCAAGGACCATCTCTATATAAAATCGGGCATCAAACAATTGCTTTTGGGCTTCCTCTTGGTACATGGACCAATCCATAATTACAATGCCTCCTCCCTTGTCAGCTGGTGTAATCACTATGTCATGATTGGAATGAAGTTCCTGTAGCGCTTGTTGTTCCTCCAAGGTTAAATTGTGTCTAATAGGTTGGTAGCCTAAAGAAAAATGTAGATCTTTGATGACATATTTGTGAGTCAGTAAATAATGTGCACAATATATCTTCATTTGAATTGTCATCTGTCCATAATAAATTGCTGAACAAGGGTTTAAATTTTGTACCAACTTAATTTGTCTCTGAACACATATTGGTCAATGAAATAAATGATTTTTGTAGATTGATTAACCTCAAAATAATCTTTTCAGATTGTGACAGCTCTCAAATATCCACTGGGTTCAAATTTGGCAAATCTGATTTTCAACCTCCAGTGGACAAGCATGTAGCCATATTCAAGGAATGTGTGATGTACAACATCTGTTGTAGAATGGAGAATGGTAAGTGTTCTGGTTTGGACACACCTCTGATTGCTAATAACCACAGCCACAGGGGATATTCATCAACCAAACACACTGGGATTACTATTCACATACACACACAAATGCACACCACACACACACACACACACACACACACACACACACACACACACACACACACACACACACACACACACACACACACACATTTTCCAGCACCGAGATCCATAGGTTCATTGCTTCATAGGTGTGTAGTAGGTGAATGGGCATGAAGGCTTTACAAGGCTAGCCCAACGGAATGCCTTGACATCAGGCCACATGACAGTAGTCCCCGGTGTGGCTTAGGAGTATAGTCACTGGAGTGGTCCCCAGGGGGGGTATTGTATTCACCATCCACTCATCCAGGTTTCTGTTTTGGTTGGCCAGTGATGTGCACTGCTTCCCATGTATGTGATCTGTATTCCATAACATGGACAGTGTCTGGGTTGTGCACATGTCCCACATGCATGTTCTTTGACTTGTGGAATTGTGCTTGAGGTTTCTGGGGCATGTTGTATGGACAGATTGGTATCTTCTGATATAGCACTCCTGATCTCATCTGGTAAGACACTGCTATGTAACGGAGGTAGTGATTGCACCTACATTGACATTATGATACGGGTATTCAGTGGAGTTAGTGGCATCTGTCCATCCAGGACATGTGTATAAGGCATGGTATTCCCTTTGTGGGGCACGTTTGCAGACTCTACAGTTGTTGCAGGTGTCTAGTGGGGAACATGGCAAAAGGGCCACTGTACACATTGATTGGGCTACTGAGGGTATGGACCATGGTGCCATGTCCTTTTACTTGCTGGATAACACACAATCAGGAGATGTAACACAGCAAAGTACTTTCTGATGTCAGTGGCACTGCTGTGGTCAACAGGCATGTAGTCCACTCCAATAACACTGTGGGTACTATCTGTGAGGCAATATGTAGGGGGATTACCAATATAGTGCTTGTTGCGTAGCCAAGTGTGTTTGTGTATGATACATGGGTGGAGAGTGGTCTCTGAGAAATAGAAAGGTTGCCTATATTGTCCACTAATCCATACTGTCACATTTAGGGTTGTGGATTGTCTACACCAACCTCTCCGGTGTTTGACAACTGTTGGCCTTGTAATGTGGACATTGTGACATATACTAGGTCCCCAGCATAATAATTTAGCAAAACCTGTCCACCAATGGATCCTGTTATTACACAGTCACACTGACCCCCACACAGGATACTGATGACAGATACACACACTTGCCAGTACTTTTTCAGACCCTTATCTAGCTGTGAATTGCTATTACAGTGTATCACATTTATCACATGTGCCATGGAGCTTATAGGATGGATGTTGTCCCAAGGTGCTTCTAAGGTGAGGAACATCACCAGCCCTTGCAAATACTGGCACTGGGTGATGTAGTGGGTGAGAAATTCCAAAAAATGCTTTATCCTACACACACATTTATATTTGCTAGGGGTGAGGTTCAAACTTCTATCTAACTATCTTTTTGGACCATTATGTTATGCATTTACCACATGCACCACTGACCTTAGATAGTTTAGGGTTGCCAACAGGTACTTCCAAGGTGGATGATGTCTGCAGGACTGCTAAAGTCAGGCACTGAGATGTGTACTGGGTGTAAATGTGGCTAAAATCTTTGAAGTACAAACATACATTTGTAGACACACAAACACTTGCCAGAGATGAGAGTCACACCCATACCTACGGAGTTTTTATTACTACAGAGCACCACATGTATTGCATGTGCCACAGAGGTTATAGGATGGATGTTGTCCCAAGGTACTTCTAAGGTGAGGAACATCACCAGTCCTTGTAGATACAGGCATTGGATGATGTAGTGGGTAAGAGATTCCATAAAATACTTCATCCTGCATGCACATTTACATTTGCCAGGGGTGAGCTTCAAACCTCTATCTAACTGTCTTTTTGGACCATTATGGTTACACATTTACCACATGCACCACTGATCTTACATGGTTTAAGGTTGCCAATAGGTACTTCTAAGGTGGATGATATCTGCCGGCCTGCTAAAGTCAGGCACTGAGATGTGTTCTGGATGTTAATGGGGCCAAAATCTCTGAGGTGCAGACATACATATGTATATACACAAACACTTGCTAGAGATGAGATTCAAAGCCATGCCTATGCAGTTATTGCTACTATAGTGTACTGCATTTATCGCACATGCCACAGAGGTTATAAGATGAATGTTGTCCCAAGGTACTTCTAAGGTGAGGAACATCACCAGCCCTTGTAAATACTGGCATTGGGTGATGTAGTGGGTGAGAGGTTTCATAAAATATTTTACTCTACACGCACATTCATATCTGCCAGGGCTGAGGTTCAAATCTCTATCTAACTATCTTTTTGGATCATTATGTTACACATTTACCACTGACCTTATAAGGTTTAGAGTTGCCAACAGTTACTTCTAAGGTGGATGATATCTGCAAGACTGCTAAAGTCAGACACTGAGATATGCACTGGGTGTAAATGGGGCACAGTATACATAGGTACACACACAAACACTTGCCCAGAATGAGATTCAAACCCATACTTATGTAGTTATTGCTACTACAGTGCAACACATTTATCACATGCGTCACGGAGGTTATAGGATGGATGCTGTCCCAAGGTACTTCTAAGGTGAGGAACTTCACCAGCCCTTGTAAATACTGGCATAGGGTGATGTAGTGGGTGAGAGACTCCATAAAATATTTTACCCTACACACACACACACACACACACACACACACACACACACACACACACACACACACACACACACACCTAAATTTGCCAGGGGTGAGGTTCAAACCACTACCTGTCTTTTCAGACCATTAGGTTATACATTTACCACATGTACCACTTACCACATGCACCACTGACCTTACATGCTTTAGGGTTGCCAATAGGTACTTCTAAGGTGGATGATATCTGCAGGACTGCTAAAGTCAGGCACTGATATGTGTACTGGGTGTAAATGGGGCCAGAATCTTTGCGGTACATACATACATATGTATACACAGAAACACTTGTCAGGGATGAGATTCAAACCCATACCTATGTAATTATTAGTACTACATTGTTCCACATTTATCACACACACCATGGAGCTTACATGTTGGAGAGCTGTGTAAGGGTATCTTTGAAGGTGAATGACATCAGCAGCAGTGCTAAAGGAGGACTAAGGGAAGTGTTGTAAGTGTGAATGACCACAAAATCAGGTCTCTACAAGGATACACACACTTTCTCACACAAACGCTCACATTTATACAGGTGCCAGGAGCAGGATTGGAACTCCTACCTAACTAGTTGTTTGCTACACTTTAGTGTTACACAGTTATCACAAGCACCACAGAACTTATATGCTAGAGTGCTTTCTAAAGGTATCTTTGAAGATGAGTGACATCAGCAGCAGAGCTGAAGGAGGAGTACGGGAGATTTAGTGAGTGTGAATGGCCTCAAACACATTCATCTAGAAACACACACACTCTCACACACATAACTTTACATTTGACAGGACTGAGATTACAACTGCTGCATGGATACCTATTTGTACTGTAGTGTTACACAGTTATCACAAGCACCACTGACACTATAGGGCGGAGGGCTAACCAAAGGTATTTCTACAGTGAATGACAGCAGCACATCATGTGATATAGGCCAATGGGATGTGTAGTGGGTGGGACAGTCCTCATAATGGGATTCTCTCTGTCACTGTCTGTCTTTTTCTTCCCCACGTATCTGTGTCTGTATGTTTGACATATTATATTATGTTGGCCTTAGATATGTGTGTGTATTCCTAGCCAATGTGTGTGTGTAAAGTATCACTGGTGTACAATTTGGTGTGTGTGCACAGAAAGCTTCAAATAACTGATAACTGTAGTCCACTGTGTTGTGAGACATGGGCTTCATTTCTCTAAATGTAGGAGCATGCCCAGTATGACCTTTTATATTGAGTGTGTGGATCCATTCCAGGGAGGGTTGGACTCCACTTCAGGGCTTTGTGTGCTACAGCTACACCTTGCAAACTTTTTCTGCATGATATCTGTAGATAGTTTGCCAATATGGAGACACAATGGGCTTAACATATGGAGATACTGTAACTATTAGTGTCTGTGCTGCTTGTGTGACATGTTTGGTTGCAGCATAGATATTCTGACATATGTACTATTTTACACTGTGATATGTCATGTCATCAACTACTGACAGTTATCATTCTTTGCTCACAGTTATTTACCAGGAAATATGAGATGAATGAAGCTGAGACCAATATTCTGAGGCATATAGACTACACATTCTGGCACATACATGCCATTGTGGAGGGGTAGCTACAGACAATAGACTGCTGGTTCTGTGTAAATGGTGCAGCACCTTGTTAGTATCCTTCTGGGGTTCCCCTCCTTGTGATTTTATCAACTTCAAAGAATGGCCATACCTCTCAGCTGTACAGATACACACAGGTTATCGAGAGGCAGGACTCATATATCCAGTCAGTTTACCTTCACATTGTGGTTTACAAGTGTTTTGTGGCTATTTATTCATGGGTTTGCAGTCGGAAGTAGTATGGGAAGACATTAGAGTTTGAGACTTCGCACACTCCATGACATCCATGCTTCTACACCCCCTCCCCGTTATTCTTTAGTTCACCTAACATTATGTAAGCAATATCTCAGAGGTATCCCTATAGCTGGGCCTTTATCCCAGTAGAATGTGTGGCCTGATCCACAGTCCTTGCAGTAGGACATGGGGAGATATGCTACTGGCATTTGTCAACATGCCCTTGCATTTGTTTTCTGTTTACCGTTAGGTTGTTAGTTGGGACCTCCTGACATTCCATACTTTGGCACTATGGATGAGGCATGGGCCTTTGCCAGAGGACTGTAGGCCATTTGAGAGTGCTGGAGGCCATCTGTTATTGCAGTTCTACATGGGATTGTGAGGGTGTGCACACCTGCAGACTTTAACATTTGAAATGACTGTACAGGTATTTTGGTTACTCTGTTGGCTTCCATTTCATATTGTTTTGTGACCTATCATGCAGACAGGGTAGTATGGTAAATGCCAGAATCTATGTACATACATACATAGGTACACACACAAACACTTGCCCAGAATGAGATTCAAACCCATACTTATGTAGTTATTGCTACTACAGTGCAACACATTTATCACATGCGTCACGGAGGTTATAGGATGGATGCTGTCCCAAGGTACTTCTAAGGTGAGGAACTTCACCAGCCCTTGTAAATACTGGCATAGGGTGATGTAGTGGGTGAGAGACTCCATAAAATATTTTACCCTACACACACACACACACACACACACACACACACACACACACACACACACACACACACACACACCTAAATTTGCCAGGGGTGAGGTTCAAACCACTACCTGTCTTTTCAGACCATTAGGTTATACATTTACCACATGTACCACTTACCACATGCACCACTGACCTTACATGCTTTAGGGTTGCCAATAGGTACTTCTAAGGTGGATGATATCTGCAGGACTGCTAAAGTCAGGCACTGATATGTGTACTGGGTGTAAATGGGGCCAGAATCTTTGCGGTACATACATACATATGTATACACAGAAACACTTGTCAGGGATGAGATTCAAACCCATACCTATGTAATTATTAGTACTACATTGTTCCACATTTATCACACACACCATGGAGCTTACATGTTGGAGAGCTGTGTAAGGGTATCTTTGAAGGTGAATGACATCAGCAGCAGTGCTAAAGGAGGACTAAGGGAAGTGTTGTAAGTGTGAATGACCACAAAATCAGGTCTCTACAAGGATACACACACTTTCTCACACAAACGCTCACATTTATACAGGTGCCAGGAGCAGGATTGGAACTCCTACCTAACTAGTTGTTTGCTACACTTTAGTGTTACACAGTTATCACAAGCACCACAGAACTTATATGCTAGAGTGCTTTCTAAAGGTATCTTTGAAGATGAGTGACATCAGCAGCAGAGCTGAAGGAGGAGTACGGGAGATTTAGTGAGTGTGAATGGCCTCAAACACATTCATCTAGAAACACACACACTCTCACACACATAACTTTACATTTGACAGGACTGAGATTACAACTGCTGCATGGATACCTATTTGTACTGTAGTGTTACACAGTTATCACAAGCACCACTGACACTATAGGGCTGAGGGCTAACCAAAGGTATTTCTACAGTGAATGACAGCAGCACATCATGTGATATAGGCCAATGGGATGTGTAGTGGGTGGGACAGTCCTCATAATGGGATTCTCTCTGTCACTGTCTGTCTTTTTCTTCCCCACGTATCTGTGTCTGTATGTTTGACATATTATATTATGTTGGCCTTAGATATGTGTGTGTATTCCTAGCCAATGTGTGTGTGTAAAGTATCACTGGTGTACAATTTGGTGTGTGTGCACAGAAAGCTTCAAATAACTGATAACTGTAGTCCACTGTGTTGTGAGACATGGGCTTCATTTCTCTAAATGTAGGAGCATGCCCAGTATGACCTTTTATATTGAGTGTGTGGATCCATTCCAGGGAGGGTTGGACTCCACTTCAGGGCTTTGTGTGCTACAGCTACACCTTGCAAACTTTTTCTGCATGATATCTGTAGATAGTTTGCCAATATGGAGACACAATGGGCTTAACATATGGAGATACTGTAACTATTAGTGTCTGTGCTGCTTGTGTGACATGTTTGGTTGCAGCATAGATATTCTGACATATGTACTATTTTACACTGTGATATGTCATGTCATCAACTACTGACAGTTATCATTCTTTGCTCACAGTTATTTACCAGGAAATATGAGATGAATGAAGCTGAGACCAATATTCTGAGGCATATAGACTACACATTCTGGCACATACATGCCATTGTGGAGGGGTAGCTACAGACAATAGACTGCTGGTTCTGTGTAAATGGTGCAGCACCTTGTTAGTATCCTTCTGGGGTTCCCCTCCTTGTGATTTTATCAACTTCAAAGAATGGCCATACCTCTCAGCTGTACAGATACACACAGGTTATCGAGAGGCAGGACTCATATATCCAGTCAGTTTACCTTCACATTGTGGTTTACAAGTGTTTTTGTGGCTATTTATTCATGGGTTTGCAGTCGGAAGTAGTATGGGAAGACATTAGAGTTTGAGACTTCGCACACTCCATGACATCCATGCTTCTACACCCCCTCCCCGTTATTCTTTAGTTCACCTAACATTATGTAAGCAATATCTCAGAGGTATCCCTATAGCTGGGCCTTTATCCCAGTAGAATGTGTGGCCTGATCCACAGTCCTTGCAGTAGGACATGGGGAGATATGCTACTGGCATTTGTCAACATGCCCTTGCATTTGTTTTCTGTTTACCGTTAGGTTGTTAGTTGGGACCTCCTGACATTCCATACTTTGGCACTATGGATGAGGCATGGGCCTTTGCCAGAGGACTGTAGGCCATTTGAGAGTGCTGGAGGCCATCTGTTATTGCAGTTCTACATGGGATTGTGAGGGGTGTGCACACCTGCAGACTTTAACATTTGAAATGACTGTACAGGTATTTTGGTTACTCTGTTGGCTTCCATTTCATATTGTTTTGTGACCTATCATGCAGACAGGAGGCATATCAGTATCATACACATGTTAGATCTTAATAGCATACATTTCAGTTTCAGATTTCTTACCCTTCAGAACTGGAATGCAAGTGCCAGACCAGCTGTAGTATGTCTGTGTAGGTCTGGTGGAGGGCTGTTCATCATTGCCATCATTTGGAGGCCTTAGCTCATCCTTTCTTCATGGTCATCTACACCTGTCCTGCTGGGTGAGGCTGGTGGTGGATATGTGACCCTCATTGACATCCATATTTGTGACCTATTGACACCCACAGTTCTTTAGGCCATCACATGTACTGCAGTGGGGGATATCACCTTGTGTAGTGCTGCCTAGTATGTTGACACCAGTATTTGCTATGAATTTCCTGCCATCCCATATAGCTGTCTGCTGCTATCCCATTCAGCTACCCAATTCCCTTGCATGCTTGTATCCATATCATACATACAAGTATGAGAACATACTACTCCATTCAGTAATTGATAGGAAGAGTGACTTACCTTGTTGCTGGGCCAGTATTGATGAAAGTGCTGGTGGGCTGACTATGTTGGATGCACATAGTACACTCCCTGTACATGGTAAAGCTCAGGTAGTGGCATGTTTGGCATCCCTTTTATTGTCTGTGTGAGTTGGAGAGAGGTATCAGTCCCTGGGTTCCTGGAGTGTCAATGTGTGTGCTATGCATTGCCTCTTTGCAAAGGCCTCGGCATACTGCACATGCCTCCTTCTGCCTACAGGGGCAGGCTCAGGATGTTCCTATTCTGAGTCCCTCTGTGCCTGTGCTGGCTTGGCAATGGTGGGGGGCTGTGTGGCCCTGCCCCATGCTGTTTCTGCTGCAGCTGTTTCCACAGGATCATATTGTATAGCATGGCGCATACTATGAACATTTGTGTACATTTTATTGGAGAGTACTGCAAGGCTCCACTGGATATGTCAAGGCAGCAGAATCGTGACTTGAGCATCCCAAACACATGCTCTACAATGATCCTGGTTTGTGCATGTGCCTCATTATGGTGTTCTTGTTCAGGCGTGTGCGCATTTCTGATGGGTGTCATCAGCTACTGCTCCAGTGCATAGCCAGCATCCCTTACTAGATGGCCATATGGGATGTCTTCCCTGGCAAATACCTGATACAGCTGTGAACAATGCCAGATGTGAGAGTCATGATAGCTTCCAGGGCTGCCAGCACACACATTCATGATAATGCCCTGGGCATTGCACATGACCTGGCAGTTGATGTAGGGGAAGCCCTTGCGGTTTATGTAGACCCTGCCCCACTCACCTGGTGGTGCTTTGATGTGGATGTGCATGCAGTCTATAGCACCAACTACTTCAGGGTATTCTGCTATATGGTGGAAGAGATGCATACATGTGGTCAGCACCTCATGGGCAGTGGGAAAATATATGTGCTCATTGGCATGTTGTGTCATGGCATCCAGGAACTGGTGGAGTACCCTGGATGCTGATGACTGTGAGACCCCCATGATATCCCCAGTTGGTCTTTGGAAGGTACCTATGGCTAGTATTCTTAAGCCTAGACATACCTTGGTATCCACTGGGATGGGTTCTCCTCTATTAGTTCTGTGTGTGAGGCGTGGCCAGCACAGCTCAATGATTTGCTGTAGAATGTAAACCAACTGCACTTGAAGTAGTAAATATAGTAACAGAGATAAAAGAATTTGAAGTGGGATCCTTAGAAAAGGATGGGAGACAATTACATTGTAAAACTGGAATTGTGGGAACAATAATACAGAATAATGCTTTAGAGGATGAATGAGCTTTAGGGGAGTGCAGAAATTGAATGAGCTGTGTAATGTTTGATGGACAATGACTGCATAGAAGACTATATATGATGTATAGTGTTTGCAACTGGAAGTATGCCAATTTAATTTGCTTTCATTTATATAAATGTATGATTGCCTATGTCATAAGTGATAAATTAATAAAAATGTTTCTTGTTTAAAAAAATAAGTGTATTGGCCAATGGTCTTCAGCTGCAAACTTCATGTCTTCCCTGACAGTATTTGCTGATGAAAAAAAAAAAAAAACAAACAACAACAAGAACACAAGTTCATATCTTAGCAGATGCAAAAAACACAGCATTATTCATGCCTTTCATCATCTTCTCTCATTCATTATGCCTATTTGCTTAAAAAAAGCTTGTTTATAGCTTAAGCTAAGCACACTAATCTAGGCATACACCCTTCTAAAAACAAGGGAAGTTATTTTCTTAATTCAGCGTGTAATATAATCAGTTCACTTTTACACCACACCACTACCCAAAAATCCAAGATCATATCATTATATTAACATAAACTTGCTTCTGTCTAGCCATTTTATCTTACTGTATTGTAAAGTCTATATTTCTAATATTTAAGAAAAAGTATGTTTAATATTGTTAACATATTCAAAGGTCACTGAAAATTCTCTGATTATATGATATACACAACTACTGTACAATATAACATGCAATTTATATAATGTAATATTTTATACAAATACTTATGAGTATATATATATTTTTACTTACATTTACTTATTTTTTCCTTTGGTTTCTTTCTAAATATTAATGACATATAGAGGGGTATATGCTTTACAGTTCTCCAACAAGTTTAACAGTCAAAAATTTCCAGTCTTTTTTTGGTCACTATTTTTTCTTGCAAAGTCATACATACTTCACAAGTATGATTGCAGGTTTATAGGTTACATTTACTCACTAATTTTAGTACTGATGGCCTTCTTCCAAAGCTTCCAAACACCAGACTCTGGTGTAAGTTCAATGTTCTACTGATTCTCCTAGTCAACTCATTTGTGTTTTTATCTCTCAAGCATTTTCCATTGGAACCATTGAAAAGCTTTTACTGGCAGGGTATCTCTGGGTCTACTTTAGGACCTCGAAAGTTTAATAGCTTGAATGTATATGGCTCGAACCACATGCATCAAACTATTAAACTATCGAAGTCCAAAAAAAAAAACACAAAAAAAAAAATAATTTAAACTGGTGTAGGCAGGGGGGCAAGCCCCCCTGCACCCCCTACATGGGGTGCTGCACCCCCCACACTCCCCGCTACTTAAATATACCAACTCTGAGATTACACTACATTGAAGTAAATGGAAATCTCCACCTACGGAGATTTCCGTTTACATTTTTGATGTTTTACGCTTTCAGTGAACTCGTGTTGAGAATATCGTATTCGATATTCTCGGACTTCGAGCACATAAAGTAGACCCAGTATCTCTATGTGCTTTGTTGTCAGAAGAATGAGGGGCATAGTCTCCTAGATGCTGTGTCACTTTTTGCTGGATAAACTTTATTCTTTAGCCTGTTCTGTATCTAAAAATGTATTTGATCCACCAGGAGAAAATATTCTGAAGACAGTTTGAATCTCACACCTGTCTCTCAACATTCTCTGATTGCTGGAAAAAATTTGGAATAAATTTGCTTCTCTCCTGCCTGGCATACAGTGAATAATCATTTCCATGAATTCTCTAGTTTCTCCAGTTTTTAATACTTTTCCTTTCTACCACAGTTTGTCAGGTTTATCTCTTTCTGCTGTATGACTGCATCTTTACTAATATAGACCTTGGCTGCTTTCTTCTGGCTTGGCCCTTTCAATTAACAAATCCTGTTGTTGAATAGCAGTCCAGTTGTTTATTTGTGCTTTCATAAAATCAGTATAGTCTATTACTTACCAAAAGTGTTCAATTAGAAAACTAAAACAAATAAATAATTAGTTTATTTAATTAACTATTGGAAAGAGGTTTTCATTGGTTGAAAGACTGTATATAATGATGTAATGTGATTTCAGTATTATTTCTGATGAAGTCTGATATCTGGTGGATGAAAGTGGTGAATAAGGACATCCATTTTAGGATTGTTTCCTGGTTGGCTCATTTTATTGGTGGATTTTGGTTTTATAGTCTGTTCCTTCCAGTTTCTCTGGTACATAAGGTTTTCTCTGTGCATGATCTCTTCTAACTCTATACATTTTGAAACAGCTCTTCTTTGAGAAGCTTCACACTCAGGCAGTGTTTTCTTCATTTCAACCTCTGATTTTTGCAGTTTTATCAGTTCATCTGAATTCCTAGTTAAAGCTTCTTCTGTTTTATCCAGCCTTTTACTTTTTGAGTTAATATAAAGCTTCAGTGTTTCATTTATTTTAATCACCAATAAGTACACTTGATTTATTTTTCCTATATATTAGCAGAGGCCATCTCTAGTACCAGAGATAGAGTTTGAACTGCTTTTTTTGATGAATAATTACAAGATTCTTCCCAGCCAGAGATTTCTCTTTTTTCTTTTCTGGTTGATTTTCTTTCAGGGTTTTTAGATTTCTTCTTTGCTTTTATCCAGGCAGTGCTACTAGCAAGTAACTAAATTTTAACAAAACTGACAAATTCACTAGCACCTTTCTCAGTTTCTGATTTCACTCTGGGAAAGCTGAAATGAATCTGCTGATCTGTGTGCAAGCCCTATTAAAGTTGTTTTGTATTAATATATAGAAAGGGCTACAGAATTTGGATGAATTCATAATTATATTTTCTACTTCTGCAAAGGTGTTAAGCCACGGTACCTATTTAAAAATAAAGCTGCTTTAATGAGAGAATTGAATGTTATATCCTGCATTTGTTATTTATTTATTTATTTATTTTTTGTATAATCATGTAAAATGTGTTATTGGTAGAAATCATAGATGGTGTTGTGAGGCATCTAATAGACTTCTTTGATTAGTTAGCTATGGGCTGTACACATCATTTCACATGGGGGGAGTACATACCTCAGTAAAATGTATCTTTCTTAATGACTCATCAGCATAATATAAATTGGAGCTCAAAGCAAATAAAATTTGCAGCTTAGTTCTACTGTTCCAACAGAGTTCATTCAATGTCACAGACATTCTGCTTTGTCATTTAAGCTGGACAATTTTGGGGTTATAGAGAATGCTGTGTGCAGTCTTTAGCTGTGAGTAGGATAGAAAATTAAGTAGCTTCAGACACATCTTCCAGAGTGCTTTGCAGTGGTGTGTTTTGGTTATAAAACATAACATACATTTGGTAAATTTACTACAGCTTTGTTCTGTTTTTATGAATTAGAGTGTTTTTAGGTTTGTAAATTCTAGGAAAACATATAGCAGAGTGAGTAATAGAAAAATTCACACAGTTGTGATCAGAACTGGATCCATCACTAAGCAACCAAGGCAGTCGCCTAGGGCCCACTGGCTGAGAGGCAGTGGCGGCTGGTGACTTCAAATCAGGAGACAGGTGAATGGGTGGGGGTCAATGGGAAGTGGTGCAGCCAACTAGAAAGAGGAGGAGCTGTGCTGAAAACCAGAAAAAACTGTAACTTTAATTAAATACGCTGCCCTAAGTGCCAATCCATCATTATGAGAGTCCAATCAAGACAAAATGAAGTGTAGAAGAAAAAATATTTCAATGCATTGGCTGCATGACAGCTTACTTAATATCTAGACGGAAACAAAAAGGTTGTGAGGCATGAAAAAATAAATTACTTTTTAAATACATTACTGGAATGCCAGTCAAAATCAAGTATAAGAAAAACTAGTAGCAGTCAACTCAAACCACTTCTTCTTGCACTGCAGTTCTAATTATAATTTATATTCAGCTTTATTAAAGTACCAAGTAACATGCTGAAAGTAGCAATCTCTGTGATACCTCCACTTGTAAAAATGTTTCTTATCCAAAAATGACCTGCTGCCTGACAACTATCTACTTGTTTCATGGGGAAAACATGATCAAAGTAAAAAAAAATGAAAAGCAATCAAGAAACAAGCTCAAGATACATTGCTTAAAGGATTACTGTACAGGTAATGGACCACACATGATAAATTGGCATTCTGTTTGGTTTACAGGTAAAGCCTGCAAAGATGACTGCAAGTCTCCAACAAATGTAATGAGCTTCTTAAAATAATGTAATCCTGTCCTTTATTACAAATACTGTCATATGCATTTCAATACCCAAGGCTTATACATTATCTAGTTATGTAAGTATTCTCTGCATGGCAACAACAGAAAGGCTTTCAATGTTGGCAATTCTTTAACGGTATGCTTATTAAAGCTTACTTACATCTTACGATCTTAGACAAGCTTACTTGATGGTCATTAAAGCACTGCTACTTAAACACAGAGCAACAGGCACTTTCTGAGTAAAAATAAGCATAACTCAACAGTATAAAAATATGACAGAAACCAGAACATTCTGCAAAATTAAGGACAGAATAAAAGTAGAACTTGTGTCTACCTTGGATGGGGGGATACTCTGCACATTTGCACTGCATAACTGCTCCTTGCCTTGCTTGGATACATCCACATGGGGGAGTGGGGTGCAACAAGTATGTCACAATTTGAAATGTCTCTGGCTGACTGTGATGGCTCTGAGACATTTGCCATACCTCTCAACCTCAGAACAAGAAATATGGACAGAGCCATACATAGAAGTGGGATAAAGGCCCAACAGTAAGGACAATTTTTAAATTGTGCTCTTATAAACTTAGAAAGATAATAGAATAGTAGGTCTTGCATTAGTATGAATTTTCTGAAAGGTACAAAATCTGAAACTCAAATGTCTGTCATTATTTTCTAACTTCAGTCTTTAATGATTTGCCACTAATTTGCCAAAAAACACAATTATATGAAAAATTGACCAACAATGTGATACAAAAATATAAAATTGCCACACAATGCAGCTGAGAACCTGTCAAAGAAGGGACATTGTTTTAATATTAGTACTGCTAACTTGAGCAGCTGACAAAATAAAAGAATCTACATGCATTTCTGAAATAAAAGTAATCTATAACTCTGATTATTGCAGTTATTTCTTAATTGTATGCCCTCCACGTTTTCTTCCAAAATTGCCATTTTGCTGTGGGATTATTAGGGGAAGAGCAACATGTTGAGCCAAAAATCGGGGACAGTTGTGAGGTTTGGATATGCCTAATTCTATATAGCAATTTATTTGTACATACCTCTCAACCTGTTAATGCAGGAAATCTGGACAATGCCATATATACTGGGGGAACATATAAGCAGTACTATAATTTGTTGTATAAACTGAGACAATTGATAGAATAACAGGTCTTGCTTTAGCACACATTTTTTTGAAGGTTATGAAGTCTGAAACTCAGTGTCTGTCATTATTTGGTGACTTAATTCCTAAATTATTTGCCAGAAAACCACACATTTTATGAGGAACAGACCAAAAATAAGAAGCAAAAATCTATTAATTCTCTGAAAATCTGGACAGTTGAGAGGTATAGTTCAGCCAGGGCTGTCTTTGAGTTTGCCGCCCTTCCCCCTCACAAAATCATGGTCGAATGGAGCCTCCCCCCTGCAGCCATTCCAATGAACCATTACTTGGCTATTTCACCCCATTTACCATAAACACTAATGTACATACTGCTTTACTTCTATGATGATTTGGACTTCATTTGAAAATTTTATTTTGCATTTTACAGCACAAACACTAAGACATTTGCTAAATAAAGCAATGCAATCTCACAACGAAAACAGACTTAGCATTAAAACTTCTCTGCCCTTGAAACTCACATTCATTGAAACAGCATTGAAGCACACACTCAAAAAAATATATATTTTGCCAGTGGCAGATAAAGATTAACTTTGGGCTGTTTTCAAATCATAGGCCCCTTGCACACGGAACATACATGTGGTCTTTGATGCACCTTCCTGATTGTATTAAATTATATTTCTTGTACAATATAGTACAGTTGTTAGAGGGCGTTTTAAATTTTTTTGAACATTTTTCCAGTAAACAATGAAACAAAATGCATGCACCAATAATGACAAAATTGCTCAATTCAGGACATTTTTCCAGTAAACAATGAAACAAAATGCATGCACCAATAATGACAAAACTGCCCAATTCAGAATATTTCTATCATAAAAGTCTACTCAAACTTCTACAGTACACCAGTATCAGTAAATATGCACAATTTCTGAAGAAGTAAAAGTCATCTAAATAATTCCACATTAAAGAAATCTGTAACTAATAAAGAGGTTGCTGCTAGCAAACAACTTTATATTTCATTGTTTTATCTACAAAAATGCCTGTTGTCCTTGAGGAATAAATTGACTAAGTTGCATTAAAAAAAGATAAGCTAGTAATATTACAACAGGGAATGGATGGCAGACTGATAACAGGTTCATAGTTATTAGCTATCTTCATCAGAAAGGACTGCAGCATCCACCCCCCTTTACAATACAGTACAGTATCAGCAATGCATCTACCTACTGTGGAAGTAGAACCACCAGCCTTCTGCATCAAACGCAAGTACACTATGTATTGTGCTATTAACAATGCAAGCAGACTCAGCATAAGCAGCACTAAACTTTTGTTCCCCTGCAGCTCCCAGCTTCTTGTAAAATCTACTTAACACTCAGCTGCATCTCTGAACTTTGCAGCACAAGAAATCTGGAAAAATCCAAAATTTAGTGGGGGTCAAAAGACCAAAAAACGAGGACACATTTTAAACATCACTTGTATAATGTTGAAAAGTTGCTAGACTAAAATGCTGTGTTACCACCACACATTTTACTGCAAAGTATTGAACCCAGGACCTTGTGCAAAACAGTCAGAGCAACATACCACTATGCCAAATCATCTATTTTATAAATGAAAGGAAGACTGAAACTTAAATGGCTACCATTTAATGAATTCAGTTTTCATCATAGCTGTCAACATCTTAGCACAAAACAGCTGAACAAAGCCAATAATGGGGGAATACAGCCCCCAATCATATTCAGTGAGTTCAGTTATCACCATAGCTCTCAACCTTGGCACAAAAAACCTGGACAAAACCAATAATGGGGGAATACAGTCCAAAAAATAGGGACAAATATCCAATGAGGACACCAGAGTAAACCCACACAAACACAGGGAGGACATGCAGACACCACACAAAATGCACCCCAGCCCAGAATCAAACCAGACAACCTGTAGCTGTCAGGCAGCAATGCTACCACTGCACTACTGGCTGTGTTAACTAATAAAAATGCAGAAACCACAGATTTTATGAGGAACAGAACAGAACAAATATGAGGCAAAAATCTGCAAATGTTTTACCAATGGTGGTGGGTAGGGAATTCAGGCTCTTGCCACTTTGGCCCAAGATAAAGGGTTCAAGCCTTATTCTCTACCCACCACCATGTAGCAACTGGGGCATTACACACACACACACACACACACACACACACACACACACACACACCCTACCTGCAGCAGATCTGATCCTCCATGGCAGCTAAGTCCACACACACACCCTACCTGCAGCAGATCCAATCCTCCATGGCAGCTAAGTCCTCTGTAGTGGCCTGAATCTGTCCTCTGCAGGAGCCCAATCACCTGTCTGTCCTCCATAGCAGCCTGCACAGGCTGTTCTGGGTTTCCCCTCAAGACATGAGTAGGTTGGAGCCTCCAGCCTGTGGGCGATGCAGTCCAGTGTTCTTCGGGTCTGTGCGGTTGTCACCGCATAGACTTCTGGGCTGGCAGGGTGGAGTTCCCTAGACTTCTGGGCTGGCTGGGTGGAGTTCCCTTCCTTCTCTATCTGGACTGCCTAACAGAGCAGTGTGGAGTTCCGGAACAAAGCACGCATGCATGCGTGGAGTTCTGGACTGCCTAACATAGCAGTTAGGAATTAAGCATGCATGCGTGGAGTTCTACAGTGGGGGACTCGTAATTTATTTTTTTCTTTTTACAGGTGGGGGGGCTGCAGTCCTCCAGCATGAGTCGCCCCTGCTGAGAGGGGGCCACTTTTGCCTGGGGGGACTGTTTGCTGAAGGACTGTCAACATTTACTTTAAAAAATGTGTTTTTTATTTAAAAAAAATGCATGTTTTTGAAGAAATTCTTCTTGAATGCTACTGAATTTGTAGATGAAACATTGAAATATAAAGTTGCTTGCTAGCATCAACTTCTTTATTAGTTACAAATCTCTTGAGTGTGGAATTATTCAGAAGATGTTTACTTTTGTAGAGATTGTGCATATTGCGTGATATTGGTGGATTGTAATGGCATAAGTTTGAGTAGACTTTTATTGATGAAATGTTCTGAATTGGACAGTTTTGTCATTATTGGTTCATACATTTTGTTTCATTGCTTACTGGGAAAATGTTCACTACTACAAATTTAAAACATGCTCTAACAAGTAGTACTATATTAAGCAATACAATATAATGCAATACAACAATACAATGGAATATAATTTAATACAATCAGGAAGGTAAATCAAAGAACACGTGCATGCATGCACAGTCCTAAAAATGTGTGCAAGGAGCTTATGATTTGAAAACAGACCAAAGGTAAACTTTATCCACTACTAGCCAGATGCATTTTCTTTGAATGTGGGTTTAAATGCTGTTTCAATGAAAGTGAGTTTCAAGGGCAGAGAAGTTTTAATGCAAAGCCTGTTTTCATTGTGAGGCTATGTTGCTTTGTTTAGCATATGTCTATCCACATTTCTGCTATAAAATTTGAAATAAGTTTTAAATTAAACCCAAATAATCATTGTAGAAGAAAAGCAGAAAACAGTATGCACACTGAGAGCTTTCAACAGTGTTTCTAGAAACTGGGGAGAAATAGCCAAGTGATGGGCCTCTGGAATGGCTCGAGGTGGCAGGGCATATTTGTAGGGCCCAATCCATTACCCTGCCTAGGGCCCCATTTTACCATGATCCAGCTCTGGTTGTGATGTATGTTTGCCCAATAGGAAATGTTTAACTTTATAAAGCTGTTTGAATTTTTGATTAATTTTGTATCTTGCTTTAGAGGTCCGAATTTTGCATCTTGGTCTGTTGTCACCCTTAACAGTTTAGTGCTGTGTGCTACCTTAGTTTTTGTATTAGTGTTGGGTCTAATGATGAATATGTTATACTAAGATTCTTCAGTGGATGGGATGTGAAATAGCTTTAATTTTGTCTTATTTTCTTTTAGTAGTAATTTTGATTCTATTAACCATTTTCTCTCTTTGTAAAGGACTGTTATAGATTTGAATTTAGTCATTTTATATATTTAGTTGAGCACAAGAATACTGAATGGGACATATATTAAAGAATGATATAAACTGAGGTTGTGTGTATATTATTTATTAATATATTTTATTGAAAGCAACAAATTATGAGGCCTTGTAGTATACCTACTTTCATGGGTTCTGGAGTTGTTGAGGTGGTATTCCAATGAACATACTGAACAGGATGGGTGAGGTAATTTTTGAACCATTTAAGGCTTCTGATGTATGGCCTAGATCCAAATCTATGAATTAAAACAGAGTGGAATAGATTGTTGAATGATTTCACAGATTCGGAACTATTGATATGTGTTTCCTGCTGATAATATTTGCTTTGGACATAGCCTATATATGTAGTAGTGTGGTGTCTGTACTGTGCCTTCGTACGAGTCCATGCTGAGTAGCAGAAAATAGGTTGTTTTCATTTAAGTGATCTATAAAATGCATATTTATGCATTTTTTAAAGTATTTTGAGAGGGCAAAAAAGTACTTGCTTTGCAATTTACCAAGTCAAGGGACATACATCTTTGTAAAAAGGATCCTCTAAGAAGGTTTCCATCCTTTTGGGTGAGAGGATTCTTCAATAGATTGATGTATAACCACATAACTGGGGCAAGCAATGGCATTACCTGCTAGATGGAGTTTAAGGAGGTTTGTAACTCATGAGAGTTTTTTTTTTTTACTTTTTTAAGAAGCTTTTTGAACAGGCGTGTGGGTACTGTATTGAGGATAGCTAGGATCACTGTTTTGGAGGTGTCAGCAACTGCTGAAGGTGGAGTAGGACTAAGTATGTGCATTATTTTACTGTAAGAGATGGAATTTGGGATTTATATTGATATATAATGTTTATTGAATTTATAGGTGATTTCGGTCACTAATGTCTCTTGCATGTACCTTTTCCTTACAAACATACACATATGTATACACATTTATGCATTCTAAAACAACAGCATTTCAAATGAGTACAATAACATAAATCTTTAGCTGCTGTATAAAATATCACAGTAGAGTAATAACTTGATTGATGATGTAAATAGTGTATGTTCCACTACAGATTTGTGTGAAACTATTACACTAGCTGGTAGCAATACATTAGTCATATCAGCCATAGCACTTTAGCTAACAACAAACCCAATAATCAATACACACACACACACACACACACACACACATATATATATATATATATATATATATATATATAAGGTAAGGCAGAAACTATTCTAGCCTCAAAGTCTCCTTCTTGCTATAGACAGTCAGCTGCTGCAAGGAACACATTAAATTTGGGCAGATAAGGAAACAGTACAACAGTAAAAAAACAGAGGGTACCCATGCATGGTACATAATTAAAGAGAGCAAGGAATATAACACGCAAGTGTGCATAAAGACGGGACACTTACTGCTGACAGGCTGCTTGACAGAATGTTAAAACTCAGCATTGCAGTTAATCTACAACTATGGAATGCTGCAAATTGTATATGTTTATTATAGCCATACTATATGCACTGCAACAAAACAAGCCATTAACACATTGTAAGACTATAAATAATGAATGAGATATAAACAAAAACAAAAAAAGTCCCTTTTAACTTATACACACCTAATAGCAGTAGAATGTTGCACCTCTGCAACCTACGCACATTCTTAGATTCCTGAGCGTTTTCTGAAAGATCAAGTTAAGGAATATAAGCCAAACAGACATAAATGTCTTGAAAACAGTCAAAACTATTAAATAGTTGCAAACAGAATTCTGCTTACTAAACTCTTCTAAACAATGATAGATTTAATAGTATTTACAGACTTTCAATCAGTGCCAAGATATATGGTAATGCAAAATTCCAAATAACATGTTTCATTACATTTTCACAAACAGCAATTAATTTATTGGAAAATGTACAACCAAAATATTAATGTTTATTCAGAAATTCTGTGTACAGTGCAACCCTGTTTCTATTAGGATTGCTCAGTTTATTAGAAAGAAGGGATTCAAAGACTTTTGTAGCCTTATAACAGTATGAAGCCTTTAGCAAGTGGTGCTAAAGTGTCTGCTGGATAATGATGCATGAAAATATGAAAGCCCAGGGTTCAGCCCATGTAAATGAACCATGTGCTCTGCCCCGATAAAACAGTACAGCAATGTGATTCAAAGACAAGTTATTTCTGGATTATTTCAGATGAGAGCAGTGGTAACTGAAAATGCTATTTGATGGTGTTCACCTGTGGCTGTCTATATCCACAATGGGACAATTACTGCTGTAGGGTTATGTTTGTGTGTGTGTGTGTGTGTGTGTGTGTGTGTGTGTGTGTGTGTGTGTGTGTATGTGTATGTGTTTGAAAGATACTGTCTAGGTGTCTATACAGTTGTATGTGTATCAGAATATATGTGGGTAGGTGCCTGTATTTGTGTTGTGTGGGTTGGTAGGGGGCACTGCACTAGCACATTTGTTCCAGCTGCTTTGGGTGTTCAATTCGGAGACATGCAAATGAGTTGTTAAAGTTGCTAATGAGCTTTTGCTTCATGTGCCTCTTGTATGTCTCTGAATTGTTAGTTAGCTCTATATAACTATTAGAATACAACAGAAATTCACTATTAGCCCTACAGAGCTAAATTTTCTGAATATTTCCCATATTGTGCAAAGCAGTTTTATTTGCTCTGCAGGCTTGAGTTTTTATATGGTGTCAAAAAATTCCTTTCTGAGTGCTAGTTCATTGAAATGTTACCAGAACTATAAAACATCATGCCTATTTGTTTAACCAGCACTGTAGA
The DNA here is from genome assembly GCF_019279795.1 of Protopterus annectens. Taxonomy (NCBI): domain Eukaryota; kingdom Metazoa; phylum Chordata; order Ceratodontiformes; family Protopteridae; genus Protopterus; species Protopterus annectens. The sequence goes on from NC_056729.1 coordinate 381,941,829, forward strand.
GAGCACTCATTTTCGCTTAAATAGTACATTTTACAGTGCAAGCATCAGTAACAATTTTCTTCATCATCATCTCTGGTTTCACCTGATGTTCTGTTATTATTTGTAAGTCATCTGGTTTTGGAAATATTAATGTACATACAGAAATATTAGAAATCTTCATAATTACTACTAAATGTCTAGCAATGACTCCAACATAATGCATTATACACTGACAATGATGATATATTTTTCTGTCTTCCACCATGGCATGTTGCACTTTGCCCCTCAATAACATGCAGAGTACTCAGTTATGAAAATATGGGTGGTATTTATTGTCGCTTGCTCAAATGCAATAGGGGTACTCCTGATGCTTACGAATAAGCTTAACAGAGGCACAGTTCATAAAGGCCATGTACGCTAATGCACAAGGCCTGAAAAATAATGAGATACAAATAAGAAATGTTGCAAAGATTAGTATGCTAATGATGTAACTTTGCAACTCATAGTCCGACATCCCTGCAGTACACACATCCATTGTTAAATGTGATGCTTCACCTTTGATATTGCAGTTGCAATGAGCCGTCTTGTTTGTCCAAGTATGAACAAGCACTTTCCTGACACATACATGAATTATTTCCCCCAGCAACCCCATTCCTTAGTTTGTAGTAAGTATGCACAAGCATTAAAATAACACAATACATTATTTTGCAAATCAATCACTTCAGCAGTCTGACCATGTATGCACAAGCATTTCCCTGACACATAAATTAATTATTTTCCCTAGTGACCACTTTAGTAACATTTTCTAGCATGCACAAGCACCAAAATGGAACATTCCCCAAGCAACCCATCTAGTAACATGCCTTAGTATGCACAAGCACTGAAATGAAACATTCATCCAAGTGACCCCTTCAGTAACATGTGTAGGTATGCATAAGCTCTAAAATGAAACATTTTCCCAAGCAACCTTTCCAGTAGAAATGTCCAAATATGCAGAAGCACCAACTCAGCTCCCCTTGCACCTTGTATTCTGACTGAAATTTGCTGCTTTCTGGTGTAACTTCATGACTATTTACACTCTTTGTATGCAAATGAGTTAATTATAGATTCAGGTCTATGAATGGAGCTCATGTGTATATGTGTAAAGCCCCTTAATACTGTAGTAGCTGCCCTCCTATTGGTTATGCTTTAATCATGTTAAGTATTTCCGATGGGGGGGTGTTCATAAAAAGTCCTCTGCATTTCCATAGTCATCCTGACAGGCTGGGATTTTCCTAACCTCGCAGTGACAGTCTTCACGGACCACTGCTATGAATATGCAGAGCCCTGGACTATGAATACCATCCTGTGAATGTAAATATAAAATTATGAATAACAAATGACAAATACTGGTTAATTTATCCACTGCAGTATTTCCTAGATTAACAGTCTTAGTGATGTTGATTTTCTTATGTACTGCCCTTTCATATGATGTCTATTATTGATTGTTAAGTCATTCAGTTAAGAAATCAAGGTCTGACACACTAAGCAGTTCTGAGTGTTAAAAGGAAGCAGGCAAAAGGAAATTACAGGTGTGAGCATATTAAAATAACTAGCTAATGACCATTTAGATGATTATTTTATTAGCAAGCAAGTCCAGTATTTTTGCAGGCTTAACCAAAAAAATTCTGTCCTTGGTATGCTCCAGATTAAAGGACACCACTGATTTTTTTAATTAATAAATGAGATGCAGTTTGAACCTGTTTGGAAACCATGCCCTCTAGATGTAAACGCTCTTTATGCATATATTCCTCACAGCAGCAGATTGAAGGCATGTAGATTTTGGGTAAAGGTTTCAGATTAATATAATGAGAACTTTTCTGATTTTTTTTAAACTTGCTGAATATGTAACAAAAATATCATATATCTTCTTTTTCAGGTCAAACTGCTACTTGCTGATAAGGACTACTGCTATGGAGTCTAATTTTGCTCCATATATGCAGATTCATTTAGGGGATTTTCAAAAAGTAGTGCATTTATAATGCCATGCTAGACCTCTTCTTACCAAACATTGTCATATTGAGGCTGTTTCTTATTTACTTTCCACTATTTTGCTGCTGGGGTCTATATCAGAACATCGAAGTTTTAAAACTTCGAATGTTCTAATATCGACCTGTTTTAATCGAACCCTAAAAATAGCAAAGCTGCAGAACACCAAATTCTTTCCTAGGGAAAGAAGTCGGTTGGTCGGTTCTGTGGCTTCGCTATTTTCAGCGCTGTGGTGGAGATTTATGGGTCAAGTTCAGGTAAGTGTGCGATTGTGTGGTTGTTAGGATTAGGGCGCAGGTTAGGTGAGTTAGGGTGTGGGTTAGGTGAATTAGGTTTAGGGGCGGGTTAAGTGAGTTAGGGTTAGGGCACGGGTTAGGTGAGTGTGCGATAGTGACGGACCTTAGGGTTAGGGTTTGGGTTAAGGTAAGTGGATAGATAGTAGTGTATGTATAGTTTAGTGTAGGGTGTATGTGTGTGTGTATTGATGTTTTTTAGGTGTGCTTGTGTTGTGTATATGTGTTTCGGAATAGCGAATTTTTTCCCCAAGGAAAAAATTTGCTGTTCTGAATGTTCAATATTATGCGGTTTAGATATTTTAGGTTCGATGAAATAGTGTTCACTATTTTCATCTTTCGATAACGTGATATAAATGCTGCTGCTGCTGGTTACGCTGCAAGTATAAGCTGTTTTTTTCTTTCACTGTCATATTGTCATATGATGTTGATTTTTAGACAACTCTTGGCTTATCTGGGTAGGCAAAGTTACTGAACTGGAAGGTTTGTTAGCATTTGTAAAGAATGACCGGCAACACATATTTCAGTCTGCTATGAAATCTGACCTTTTTGCTATACATTTTTTGGATATCACAGTAACAATGACTGTAGAGGGAATAGTGGTTATATACTTGTACTGGAAGACTTCTTCTAAAAATGCTTTATTGTAACGATAAAGTTGCTGTCCTAGACCTATAGTTAATGATGTTCAAGCTTTGTTTTTTTTTTTTTTTATGTAGCTCATATGAGGACTGTGTTCCTCAGTTTAGTGAGCTTTCTAGAAGGTTTTGCAAAAGATGTTATGATGTGAGTGCTATGAAGATTGCCGGAAGGATAGCAAAGCAGGTCACTAGGGGTGACCTTTTATTATACCATGATAGATCTCATACTAATACCTCACATTCGTCTATCAGGTTCATCATATACTTTTGATATCAATACCTTTAAACAATAAATAATCACTGGCACACCATTTTGCATGATAACTTGTAAGGCAGATTTTGCTGTATGTTTGTAGCCTGCATACATGAGAGGTAAAAGTTTAGCAGCAGGATTCAATGGACGTAAATTGTTCAAGCCTCAGTCCTGCCTACTTTAGTAGTTTCCTTTGCTTGTGGTATCTGCATCATATGCAAATACATTTGTAGGGTTAGACATTTTTACTGCAAAATATTAACAGAATTTACTACATCAGACATTGTATCACTTGCCAGACAGATTATGCAGATAAGGCCCAATACACATGTATTTTTGGGAGGGTGGCCTAATGGTTAAGGTGTTTGCCTTACAAACACAAGATGCAGGGTTTACGTCTCACAAGGGATAATTGGCTAGGCTTAAAATGGCTCGCAAGGGCAGTTAGCTTAGTACTAACCTATGAACTATGAACTATTACTTTTTACATTAGAAAAACTTGGCACACTTTGGAACTTGGAAAAACTGACTTTCTGTCTGTCATTAGGCACAAGAAGGATAACAATGTTTTATACAGTCATAGTCAGATGCACAGAAAGATTGCTTTTAGTTCTTATGGTATTAATAAGGCATCTATATCATAACATTGACAGCTTAGGTTGTCGCATCCAAAATCATTGACACTTAAGTGTCAAAAGGTAAAAACAGGAAACAGCCAAATCATCAAATTCTTTCCTAGGGAAAGAATTCACTTGGCCATCTGCAAACAAAATAAACAAACACACCCAAACATAGTGGGGGGTTTCACCCCCCACACCACCCGATGTGGGGGGCTGCGCCCCCCCCCCTAACTAAATATACCAACTCCAAGACCGCTCTACATTGGGGAAAGGACAAATCCCCGAGAATGACCATGCAAATTCTTTCCCAGGAAAGAATTCAATGATGTGGCCGTTCGCTATTTTAAATGTTTGACACTTAGGTGTCAATGAATACGCATTTGACAACCTAAGCTGTTGACAAATCAATAGGAAACCTTGATAAATTGTGTCATAAACATCTTCCAAAACCACAGATGAGGTACAGCTAGAGAGGAAAGAGAAGATGTGGGTGTTTATTTTGGGGAGTCTTATTTCCACAGATATCAATGATAATTTTTATTCAAAAGGTCAGTGTGAAGTTTAGTCGAAACTGTTTATTTCTGCACGATTATGTACAATATTTTTATACAAATGTTGTGGGAAGGATGTGTTGGGAGTGTTTCTTGTAATGCACAATACTTATTAATACCATTTGATCATATGTCTGCAGCTATTGTCATGTTTCCCCTACTTCTTTCCTTTTTCTTTGCTCTCCCTTTTTCTACTATGCCTCCTCAGTTGTGTTCCACAATTTTTTCCCTTTTTATTCTTATTACTGGATTTATATTTTGTCACCGCTGTTTTTTTTTAGTTGGGCACTGTGAAATTTTTTTATTTATTTGATTTATTTATTGTAGTGGTGCTTCAGTAGCATTGTCGCCTCACAGCAAGACGTTGTCCCGTTCGATTCTCAGCTAGAGCATCTACTGTGTGGAGGCATACGTGAATGGGGCATACCTTCATTGAAGGTTGTGCATCAGGGCTGGTAACTCGGCATGTAAAAATCCACTACCAAACATTAGCGGACCGGAGTTCTGCTGTGGCGATCCCTAACTGGGATAAGCCGAAGGACACAACAACATTTATTGTTGTATGTAATATAGCTAGGCTAGTCATATTTGTATGTACTGTTATGATTTACAATATTTTCTGTTATGTATTTATTTTAAGTTTTCTTGGGTCTGTTGCATATTACTGGGTACCTTAGTCAGGTTTCACTGGTTCAGTACTTAGTCCAGTTTGCACCATTTTTTAAGCTTCAGTAATTGTTATTCACATAATTAATTTGAATCTGCATATCCAATATTTATTAGTATATGCATTTGCTTCAGTAAATCTTTTCTTATAATGGTAGTCTATAATAAGTTATTTTGATTATTAGTATAATTGTTTAATACTGACGCTGCCTTTTGCAACACATTAAGTAGTGATCATATTACTAGTTTCTTTTCTGTGTTATTATTGCCATAAGAAGGTACTTTTATGGGTACCATATGTTTTTGTAACTGATTTAATTAACTCCATTTTAATAGCTTCATTTTATACACTAAAGATGTGTAAGAAAAATGGGTCATTATTTTAAGGTATTTGAGAATGAATCTATTTATTTATTTAGTTATTGCTCACATTGGTGCTGTAGTAGTATTTTTGCTATATATTTGAATTACTCATAACCCTGACATTGTGTATCAATATTATACAATAGCATTATTTTAAGCAATATATGTTTGTCATTTTTTAAATAATGACATTATATAATTTACAGTCATTGATGAGTCCATCTCTCTGTGAAGACACAAGTCAGTGGAGACATCTTTGAATGCACTGTACGTGGTCAGAAATAGCTAAGAATGTAGTAGCATTTGCAGTGCATTATTAGAATTCAGATTTTTGTCAGTGTTATTATGGCTGCTGCCATGAATGGTGGCAAATACAATGTTTTCACACCGAGAAAGTGCTCATTTTAGTATGAACAGAGCAACAAAATACATTTTAATCAGTGTTTACTTTTTTATCTGCTGGAGGAGTCTATTATCTTTAAAGATAACTTACAGGTTTCTTTTATCACAAAATGGTGCTTTAATATTGTGCCTTTTATTTATATTTTAGTAGCTACACTGGTTATGTTTATGTGAGGCTATAGAACTTGTTGGTAAGCTGCAATGTTTTTTATGTGCTAATTAGAGTATAATGCCCTTCAAAGGGAAGTAAAACTTGTCCATCATATACAGTGATGTATCACACGGTACTCTGACATAAGAGCATACAATAATTTTGGGATGTGCTTTATGATTAATACAGTTCCAATTAAACTGTTTATGAAATGCAACTAGGACTACCTAACTGCTTTTTTATCCTGATATACTGATGTTTGCTGCTTTATCATTACATTACTGCTCCATATTGAATACTTTAGTGTTGTTTATAAATATATATATATATATATATATATATATATATATATATATATATATATATATATGTGTGTGTGTGTGTGTGTGTGTGTATGTATTTATTTAGCATTCTTTATTATTTTCATATAATTTTCTGTTAATTCTTTAGCTGTTTCACTTGTTTTGTTCTTTGTGTGATGCTGTAAGTCATAAGATCTGCATTGCCTATGTGTTTACATGGTTTAGTTTTTTTCTACATCTATATATCCTGAAAAAAAATCTTTTCTCTTACATATAATGTAAAACTTTACATTTACTTTCATGTAATAATTTCCCACGTTGTCTGTATTCTAGTTTGTTTGTCTTGACACTCAGGTCATGGCTGAAGAAAATGGTCTTTGGATCGTTTCAACTAGCTGATAAACAAATAAGCAAACAAATCTTGCCAGACAGTCAGATTCCCTTGCAAGTCCTGTGATCCACAGGTATGCCTTGAACTTCCTGCCATCATGGAGACTGCACATCAGTGCTCTCTTCATATCGCAGCTTTTATGTGATTTTCAGAAATGTTGTAACCAAGGCCAGTCAGGTGGGACATGTGTGGGATTAATTTGATCAGCTTGTAATCACATTTTCTCCAACTAGTACTGTTTAACTATATCTTCCTGGATGATCACTATGGGGCCCAGAAATAACCTACTTTTATTAGAAAAAGAGCGGAAGGTCAAATCAGAATTAAAAGGTGTGACAATTATATCATTGTCTAAAGTAACAGAGAGAAAAGAAGAAACAAATAACAGAGTAGATAATATTTTTGTAATGTCTTCTCAGATTTTGACACTTCAGAAGTTTCAAATAATTCAGAGGAGAAGAAGGAAACATATTTAAAATGCATAAAGCTAAGTAAACAAGACAAGAATATGAAATAATTGACCTTACCATTAATATCTGGTTGGAAAAAAAAAGGAAAAAATGTAATGACAAGCAATAATAATAGATTGAGACTGAATCTATATTCAAATACTCCCAGTAGACATAAAATGAAAACTTACATAAAGGGAATAAAAATAAATGACACAAGAGTGAATCTAGGAATATTGCTGGATAGAGAGGTTTTAAGCAGTAAACAACAAGATATGGATAAATTCATAGCTATATGGAAGGACAGTGGATAAGGGACCTTTAATTGAATGTGTGATGCATTCAGGAAAGATGGGAAATTGTTTAGATCCTGGTCATTCAGAATGGAGACAGACATAAAAACTGAATGAGGTTCACTGTTATTATGCTTCCCCTCCCCAAGGCTAAGTGACAGCTTGGGCTACAAGAACTAAAAAAAAATCAGAAACAAAGACTAGTGAGGACAGTATAACAGAAGCAGAACTAGAAATAGGAGCCTTATCCAGACTTTAATTGGAAAACAGTGAATAGAATTATAGCAACTAATAACAGCAGAGAAACTGAAAATTTTGTATATGAAGTTGCAAGAATAGTGGAAGTTAAGGAAATAAAAATAATTGTCATTAAGGAAATAAAATGTTGAAAGAATAAGGAAGAAAGCAAAAAAAAACAAACATTGAAGCTCAGGAGGAATACAAGTTCAAACAGAAATATCATTTGAACATATACAGGCAGCGATATTAGGTCAAGTACTAAGACAAAGGAGCAATGGTAAATAAGCTGATAGCTAAAAAATACCGAGAAGACAGGGAGCAGAGACAACATAAAAGAAAGATGTACATTTAAAGTAAAAGATTAGAGCAGCTTATGCAAACAAAGAAGAGGGCAATATAACCCAAGTTAAAAATAGTCAAGTAGTAGAATCTAAAGATATTAAAATACAGATGATAGAAGTGCCCATCCTTTAGAATAAAATAGCCAATGAAAAGATACTTAGAGAAAATGAGCAACTGACACATTTTCCACAAGTAATTAATGACTGATAAATGAAAACTATGATACACTAAACAAAAATAAATCATGCATTCAAATTCATGACTTTAAGAAAGATCAGAATTCCTTTGAATGCTATTAATTTATTAAGGCTATTATTCACAAAATATGATGGATTCTACTACAAGAGCCCGAGTTCCAGGAGCTTGAAAGCTACTTTCTCAAAGCCAGGGACTTGAGTGCCTTGTAGCTCCTGCAGGCTGCTGCTCATGTTCAAGCTCACATATGAGTTTGGGCAAGCAGCTGGGGAGGAAGTGGGGTGGGGTGGGTGTGTAGCTTACGACAGCGATCATCTAGGGGATTTGGGTTTATGGAAGGGAAATTTAGGGTTTTGAGTGGAAGGGAGTTTTACAGTATGGAGTTGGAAAGGAGTTTTAGGGTTAGGGAGTGGGAAGGGTGTTTTAGGGTTAGGTTGTGGGAAGGCAGTTTTGGGGTTAGGTAGTAGGAAGGGGGTTTTAGAGTTAGGGAGTAGGAAGGGAGGTTTAGGGTTAGGGAGTGGGAAGGGACATTTAGTGTTAGGAAGTGGGAAGGGAGGTTTAGGGTTAGGGAGCAGGAAAGGACATTTAGGGTTAGGGAGCAGGAAGGGAGGTTATGGGTTAGGGAGCAGGAAGAGAAGTTTAGGGTGAGGGAATGAGAAGGGAGTCTTAGGGTTAGGGAGCAGGAAGGGATTTTAGGGTTAGGGAATGGGAAGGGAGTCTTGAGCTTATGGATTGGGAAAAGCATTTTGGAGTTAAGGCGCTATCAAGGAATATAGGTTTAGGGATATTGTTGGAGTTTAGGGTAAGGGAGCAAGGACGTTTGGTTAGGACCTGGGTGGGAATTTTATGGCTAGAGTTAGGGATCTGTTAGAGCTATACAGTTTTATAGCATTGGGTGTTGGAAAGGCTAAGCAGTTATCAAAAGTATGCTAGTGAGAATTAGAATCATAGGATCATCATAGGATCATAGGAGGTTACTAGGCTATTGGCTCTGAGGCCCTTATAAGCCTAGCCAAGAGTTTAGCCCATGTTTAGACAAGTCAGCACCCGATGCCCCTGTAAAACACAGTATAATATGGGAATACTTGTACTAGACACATTATAATATGGGAATACTTGTACTAGACACAGTATTATAT
>NC_056729.1:381956126-382003626 GCF_019279795.1 Protopterus annectens
GAATGCCTGTCAATATTTAAAGCTGCAAGAATATCACCAAGAAAACTAAAATTAGGAGGAAGAAGGTGTGAGATATGTCTGTGTTGTCTGTTCACTCAGAACAGTGTACACTTAGTGTAGGCATTATTGAATCCCAGGGAATGTCTAGAGATAGAAGTTTTTTGTATTGTCCTGGAGAGAAGTAATTACTAGGTTTCAACTGTAAAAGCGTTTTATTGTTTTACGACTTCCAAGATCTGCAAAGATCTGAGAGATACATATTTCTGACATAGAGATGTCGAATTCTGTTGATTTTCTGTTTAGCCTGTGAACTGAAGTCAGGTGACAAAGAGTGATGTCATCCAAGCTGGCTCAGCAGTAATGTTTAATATTAATTTAAGAACTTTCTCAGAGATAGACTGTGAATTTTGTATTTTGTCTTGGACCTAGCAAGAACATCCACTCATCATCACCATCTGCATGTGCCTTGTTCTGTAAATAAGTTCTTAGGGCATAGTAACTCTTTTTAGACTCAGATAGGAATATAGTAAAGATTAGTTTAGATGTTTTCTTTATTTATTTGAGACTATCCTGCAGTGTTGTTTTAAATACTTCCTGTGATTTTGAACTCTGAAGTTATTGTGTTTGTGTACTGTGTATTGTCTTGTTCTTTTATTATTTATTATTAGATATATTTAAACCTATCTTTGTGGCTGATATTTGTGAGGTATATTTAAGTTCTGAGAGTACTTGCATATCTATTTGGTGACACTGTACAGGTCACTCCTAATAGCCTGGCACTTGGTAAAGACTATCATTTGGATTAATAGCAACATTACACAGCAGGATTGGACACCATTTGTAAGGGCCTTAAAGTAGCTGATAAGAGTGGTTGGTGAAAGTGATAACTAACTTATGCCCTGGGCAGAGGGAGGCATGGCTAGTGAGCCTGTGCCAGCCTTTCCCAGGAGTGTGTGTCTGTTTGTGTATAAATAAAACCTCAGAGAGTGTGTGTGTGTGTCATCTACTTGGGCAGGGACACGAAGCACTGGTTGGACAGAGAGGGTGGTGGAAGTTTTGGCTTGGCCACTCAGCTGAGATCTTAATACTATAACTGTGCCAGTAGAGAGTCTTATTGGGGATCTGGAGAAAGAGGGAAAAACCAGCTGCAGACTGACTGTGATCTCTGTGCACCCTTAAGGGAAATTGTGCTTTGCTGTGTGTGTGCTTGTCATCCTTCCAATGTGTAGGTCTCTTAGCTGTTGCCAGTGGTGAGGACTGAGGCTTCTTGATTACTGGGCTGGTGCAGGGGCATCACATATTAATTGGTTGGCATTGGTGGGATATCCTCATCACATATTAATTGGCAGTGGGATAGCCACATCACATATTAATTGGCTAGCAGTGGTGTGGATATTGAATTCTTGTAGCCTGTGTACAGTGGTCACTGAAGGTGTTTGTACTCTCAGTCAGCCATGCAGTGAACATTCAGAGTTCATATCACATTTTTTTTATTTTTATTTTTTTGTTAGCTTAGTTAGTCAGGGAGAGCAGGCAAGCATGTCAGCAGAAGAGAATGGCAAGCTGACAAAGAGACAGTTGGCTGAGATGTGCCAGGCTAAAGGACTGGTGCATGCCAACCTGACTAAAGCAGAAATTATTGCAGCTTTGGGCACAGCTACATCTCAGACCAGCGATCAGGAGGACAACCAGGCTGGCCTTTGAGATGTACAACTCTCAGAAAATGGACAGCTCAACCTTTCCACAGAGGACTTTAAAATCTGTCTGGAGTTAATGAGACTTGAGCTAGAGGCCAAGCATTTGGAAATAGAAGCAGCAGAGAGACTGAGACATCTAGAGGCTGAGGAAAATAAGAAGCTGCGATGTCTAGAGGTGGAGGAGAAGGAGAGGCAGAGGCAACATGAAAAGGAGATGCTGACTCTTTGCCAGAGACATGGAGGTTATGGGAAAGGGAGTAACTGAACTCCAGAAGCAACAAAGGTCTTCCACAATTTACACAGGGGGATAATTTTGATAGTTTCATTCATATGTTTGAGAGAGTATGTAAACAGTATAATGTTGACCAAGGGCTCTGGGTACAGTCCCTGACCCCCTTACTCCGTGGTAAAGCTGTAACTGATATTTCTAAATTGTCTGATACTGATTGCTTAAATTATAATATTGTAAAGAACTGTCTTTTAGAATGCTTTAACACCTGAAGCTTATAGGAAAAAGTTTTGTGAGCATGGGCGCAAGGCAGATGAAAGTGTGTGTGAAAATGTTGCTGAACTAAGCACTTATTTTCATAGGTGGGTGAGTGGCTGTCAGCTCACCACTTTTGAAGGGCCGGCAATCCTTTTGGTGAGGGAGCAAGCCTTTAGCACTTTACCTGAGGACATGAGAATCTGGTTAGCTGATAGACAATGCAATTCTGCAGATGAGTTGGAGAAGAAGGGAGACCTATACCTAGCAATCAGGGCATCACAGCACAGGAAAGGGGCACCCAGTGCTGCTCATGGGTCTAAGGGAACCCATGGTAAGCAGCCCAGATTGCCCCAACAGAGCCCACCAGTAGCAGGGGAAGCCACTAGTCCAGGTACATGTGCAGGACCAAGGGTTAAATGTTTTAAATGCAACCACTGTGACCATGTAGTATGTCCACAGAGGCAAGGTGCAAAACAAAAGGTGGGAGAACCAGTAAATGGGAATGACAAAATGCCAGCAGTAAGTTGTCTTGAGACAACAAGGGTACCAAACTACCACAAGAGGTTATATCCTATCTTAATAAAAGGAAAATAGGCCCCTGCTAAGAGAGACACAGTCTCTGAACTAACTATAGTGAAAAAACCCACACTGGAGCCAAGACAACATAGCAGCCAAAAGTTTACTGATGCATCCTGATACCTCGGCTGTTGTCTTTGAGGGAGCAATTACTCCATCTAGACAGCTAGTCTTTTTTATACAACAATTCAAGCATAATTATCCAATAATTCAATTAAAAATATGCCGAACATATTACCATTTAAAGTGCCAAAGTGTTCTAATGCAAAATGCCAAAAACATTTAAACTGTCCACCTCAAAATTACATGCCATATAAATTAACCAAACAACCCCCAAAAATATATAAACCATTGTGAAGCCTGCAATGGTTAAAGAGGAGCACTACTTGCTTGGGCAGTCTACTCCAGTCAGAGCTTTAGGATTGACCCCATTCCAAATACCTTATGCTAGGGTTCACATAGACTGGGAGGGTAGAAAAGGAAGCCAACACGTAGGTGTCTTTGAGGATATCCTTGCAGATGTCGTTATAGGGAATGATTTTGATAATGCAGTACCCTGTGTGCATGCAGTTACGTACAGTCAGGCTTGAAGACAAGCATGTGGGTCTGTTAGCCTGGGGGAGACCCAGACAGACTACACACTTGCAGCCAGGACTGGTGAGGTGGTTACTTCAGGGAGGGAGCTACCCTGTAGCAGTGAGACTGAAGGTGAGCCACAGCTGTTTGTGGATATTGATGTTCCCTTGGTCAGAGTGACAGCAAGAGCAGAGGTGAGTAGGAGTACCCAGGCTGACAGTAAGGCACCACTGTCAGAGGATTGTAGACTTTCTGTGGAAGGGGAGCTGGGAAGGGTTACAAAGAGAGAGCTGAGACAGGCTCAGCTCTCAGACCCTACATTACAAGGCCTGAGAGAGGTAGCAAGTGAGGCACCTGATTCTCAAGGGAAGGGGAAATCTATTTACTCTGACAAAGGGTTACTGTATAGAGAGTGTACCCCTGAGGGAGGGCTAGAGGGTGAGAGAATACAGCAGTTGGTAGTGCCCAGAGCCTACCAACTGGCACTTCTAGCCATAGCCCATGATATTCCCTTTGCAGGTCATATGGGCATAAAACGTACAAAGAGAGACATATTATGCAGAACTTTTATTGGCCTAGGATTTCCAGAGATGTAACAGGGTACTTCAGGACCTGTGTGCAGTGCCAGAAGGTAGGCAATGCAGGAGACATGCTGAAAGCTCCTTTGATGCCTTTGCTTGTGATTGAGGAGCCATTTCAAAGGGTAACTATGGATATTGTGAGGCCTGTTAGTACCCGATGTCCCACAGGAAAGAAGTACATCCTAGTGGTAGTAGATTATGTTACCAAATACCCTGAGGCAGTGGCTCTGTCCTCCATTGAGGCAGAAAGCTGGCAAAAGCTTTGTTAGAGATTTTCATCAGGGTAGGTTTCCCAAACAATATACTGACTGAGAGAGGTGCCAATTTCATGTCAGATGTGCTGGCTTGTCTGTGGAAGCACTGTGGCCACCACCTACCATCCCCAGACTAATGTTCTTGTTGAGGAGTTAAACTTTACACTCAAGTCCATGTTACAGGCATTTGCTGACCAGTTTAAGAGGGAGTGGGAGAAATATTTGCCCCAGTTATTGTTTGATTACAGAGAGGTGCCCCAGGAATCCAGAGTTTTTTCACGCTTTGAGTTGTATGGACATAGAGCGAGGGGACCTTTAGATTAGATTTGAGATGAGTGGGAGGGTAAGTGTGAATCTCACAAAGAATCTATTATGGCATATGTCCTAAATCTTACATCAAAGCTCAGGGAACTCATGGGCTTGGCCCAGGAAAACATGGCAGAAGCACAACAGCAGATAAAGGTCTGGTATGACAGGAATGCTCGAGCTAGAGAGTATGCTGTAGGACAGCAGGCAATGGTTCTTATTCCTGTCAGACACAACAAGCTGCAGGCAGCCTTGGAGGGACCCTACAAGGTAGTAAGGAAGGTCAGTGATGTTAACTACATGATAGAACTGCTAGGCAGGAGGCAGGTGCACATATTGTACCATGTTAACATGATGAAACCTTACCATGATAGGGAGGCCCTTGTGCTGAGTATTTGCAGTGGATGGCAGGAGGAGTCTGAGAGGGATCTGGTGACTGATCTCCTCAGTGAGGCTCAGACTGACACCTCAGTTGAAGGGGTAGCAATCTTCCAACAGCTATCCCCTACCCAGGTTTGAGAAAATGAAGCAGTGTTACAGGAGTTTGGGGGCATGTTCTCTGGGAAACCAGGGTGCACCCACCTGTTGCAGCACCATGTGGATACAGTACCCCAAAGACCTGTTAAGCAGGCCCCTTATAGGGTGCTTGAGAGAGTCAAACAGACTCTTAGAGAGGAAATACAGGAAATGTTGGAACTAGGGTTAATTTAGGAGTCCGCCAGTCCTTGGGCCTCCCCAGTGGTGCTGGTATCGAAAGACACAAGAGGAGAAAACATACTTGATCTCATCATCACGAACATGGGAGCACAATGTTCAACACCGGAAGTATACCCCTCACTGGTGAGATCAGATCACAAACTAATCTCGCTGGAGGTCCTCATCCCACCCCCACCTGAAATAAAAAAGACCACAGTAAAGAACTTCTCGAAAGCCGACTTCACACTTCTAAAGACTAGTGTGGTCTCCTTTAAGGCCCCCGAGCTGACGGAAAACAGTACTCAAGCCGCTGAATCACTTACAAATGCCTTCTACCAGCACCTGCAGGACTGCATGGATAAGGCAATCCCAAGCAAAACAAAGACTCTTTGTACCAAAGGCAAGCGTCCACTCTGGTGGACCCCAGCCATAAACAAACTCTACAACAAAGGAGGAAACTACTACAAGATAGAGCAAAATCCTTAAAAGGTAAGACACCCATAATAAGTATAAGTAAAACTAAGAGCTCTCATAAAATCATCCAAAGCAAATTTTGAGAGAAAAATAGCTAAAGACTCAAAAGACAATCATAAGGCCTTCTTTAGCTATGTTAGAAACCTGGGAGGAAACTCCCAGATATGCTCAGAACTAGTTCAAAATGATGTGAAGATTACTGATCCTACAGACATTGCCAACATACTGGCTGACAGGTTCAGTGCAAACTTCTCCCCTCCCCAAAAGGAGAGATATCTATACCAAGCGATTGCAGCCCCCAAACATCTCCAAGCCCAAGTGAGAACTGCTCTCTCCAAAGCAAAAAACACAGCATCCATGGGACCTGATGGTGTCCCCGGCTGTGTGCTCCACGAACTCAACGAGGAATTAAACCCACAGCTAGGACAGCTGTTTAATCATAGTCTTACCTCTGGATACGTACCCAGGAGTGGTGCACTGCAACTGTGGTCCCACTTCACAAAGGCGGTGCCTCCACCGACCCTGGAAATTACCGGCCCATTAGCTTGACAAGTCTTATCTGCAAAGCCATGGAGAGGATCATAATGGACCTCATAAATAAAGACATAGGGAATTTGCAGACTTTGGATCCATCCCAGTTTGGCTTTGTCAAAGGCAGATCATGCCTTCTAAACTTGGTTGACTTTTGAAACAGTCACCAAAGCCATTGATGAGGAAAGGCAGTCCATACAGCCTACCTCGATCTGGCGAAGGCCTTTGATACAATACCCCACTCGGGTATCATTGAAAAACTCATCAGCTTAAATGTTAACCCATACATCACAAGATGGGTTGCAAACTGGCTGAGTGACAGAACCCACAGGGTCAGAGTTGCTGGCGCCATGTCAGACTCAAAGCCTGTCACAAGTGGTGTACCACAGGGCTCAGTCCTGGGCCCACTCTTGTTTGGCATCTACTTTTCCAAAGTACAAGCAAACACAGGAGGGTTATGGCTGACAAAGTTTGCAGATGACTGCAAACTGGGCGCCATAGTAGAAAACACATCTGACACAGATATCCTTCAGAAGGGTCTCACAGAAGCGGATAACTAGTGCCAGAGCCATGGCCTAAAGTTAAATGCCAAAAATGCATAGTCATACCCTTCGGGAAAAACAAGGTTACCCCTAGCTACCAAATAGGTGGCAATCCACTGAGTACAGAAGAAGTTATCAGGGACCTGGGGACCCAGGTTGATAGTAGTCTGTCATTCGACACCCATGTAGCTAAAGTAGTTAGGAAGACCTTCTACATTGCCCACCTTATCATGAAGGGATTCTCATCTAGATCAAGGGAGGTCATAGTCTCCCTATACTCATCACTCATCAGACCAATGATTGAGTACAATGCCCCATTCGAATGTATCTGACCCGACACTTGCAGCAGCTGGAGAGGCCACAAAGTTCCTCACCAAAAGGATAAAGGGTCTCAAACATCTGTCCTATGCTGCCCGACTGAAAGAACTCCAGCTCTATTCAGTCGCTTACCTAGTCATGCAGTGTCAGTTTTACCTAACATACAAGGCCATGTCAAACCCAGATTTGATGAATATGCTTCACCTCAAAAATCTAGATCCGTCAGAGCCACAAGGCGGAGACTTAAACCTCGACACGGCTATTAATAGGACGTGCTGGAGGGATAGATTCATCACCCAAAGACTCCCTATGCTGTGGAATAAAATCCCGGTATATGTGAGGCAGAGCACCTCGCTGGCCTTGTTCAAGAGAAATCTTGACCAATGGATGGGAGATCGCAGATATACCCCAGGGATTACCTCAGTGTCACTGCTCAACAGAGGCACAGCAAAATAATGGGTATAGTTCCCCATACTAAAGGGGTGGCGTAAGCCACAAAACTATGGGCTAGGCTTGTAAATGCCCTCGGGCAGATAGCCTAGTATGAACCTATGAACCTATGAACCTAAGACGAATGGTAGCACTAAGTTCTGCGTAGACTATGGGAAATTAAATAGTCACACAGAGTCAGATGCTTGCCCTATGCCTAGCACAGATGAAGCCCTAGAGAATCTGGGTGGGGCTTAAGTATCTTACTTCTACTGATCTTATCAAGAGTTACTGGCAGGTGTCCTTGATTCCCAGTGCTAGAGAGAGGTCAACCTTTTTAACTCCTTTTGGCTTGTAGGAGTTCATAAAGATGCCCTTTTGAATGAAGAATACCCCATTGACTTTTCAGAAGCTGGTAGATTGTATCCTAGCAGATGCAGGAGATTTTGCTCTTGCTTACCTAGATGATATTTCCATCTACAGCCATTCCTGGAAAGAGCACCTTCATCATATCAGGGAGGTGCTGGGCAGACTACACAGGGAAGGGTTGACCATTAAGCCCAGCAAATGCCAGGTGTGTATGGCCATGGTCTCATACCTGGGACAGAGAGTGGGGAGTGGGAAGATTAGGCCAGAATCTGCCAAAGTAGAAGCCATTCAGGCATGGTCTACCCCTATTACCAAACATCAGGTTAGGGCATTCTTAGGGACAGCAGGGTACTACAGAAAGTTTGTCCCAAATTACAGTACCATAGCTGCTTCCCTCACAGATCTGACAGGGAAAAACAAGCTAGATAAGGTAGTGTGGACCCCAGCATGTGAGCAGGCATTCCAGAAGCTTAAAGGAGCTTTGGGAGGGCCTCCTGTGTTAGCCAGTCCAGATTACAGCAAATAATGTGTTGTGCAGGTGGATGCTTCAAACCATGGGGTGGGGGCTGTAATTAGCCAGGTTTCCTCAGAGGGAGATGAGCACCCAGTGGTATATCTCAGTCATAGACTCCAACCCAGAAATGGATGCCATGCATCTGTAAAAAAAGAATACCTTGCCATAGTCTGGGTACTGCAGAAACTATAGCCTTATCTGTTTGGAAGGAAATTCACTGTAGTTATAGACCATAATCCCTTAACATGGCTACATCAAGCCAGCCAGCAAAATGCCAAGTTACTAAGGTGGAGCCTAGGGTTGCAAGCATATGATATTAACGTGCAGCAACTCAGTGGGGTTAGCAATACCAATGCAGATGGGGTCTCAAGACAGGGAATGGGGTAAGGTATTCCCAGATAGGCTCAAACCTCTCAAGCAATGTTTCACAACAGTCACTTGAAAAACTAGCTTCAGTTTTCAGGGGGTGGGAAGAAATGTCATGCTGCCAGCACAACTGTCTGGAAGTTTGCAAATAATTACATGTCATTTGTGAGTATTGATATGATTTATACAGAACTGTATATTATGTACTGAGCTAAGATGTAGTCACAGTGTACCCTGCTGGAACATAGAAGATTAACCTGCAAAACATAAGAATAGTTGAGGTTAAGTTATTTTATAGCTGGACAGTAAACAAAAGATGTTATGCCTCAGTTTCAGTTCAGTAGCAGACACAATGTCTAGAGCTAGAAGTTTTTTATATTGTCTTGGAGAGAAGTAATTACTCGGTTTCAAATGTAAAAGCATTTTAGTGTTTTACTACTTCCAAGATCTGCAAAGATCTGAGAGATATGTATTTCTGACACAGAGATGTTGAATTCTGTTGAGTTTCTATTTAGTCTGGGAACTGAAGTCAGGTTACAAAGAGTGAGGTCATCCAAGCTGGCCCAGCAGTAATGTTTGATATTAATTTAAGAACTCTCTCAGAGAGAGAGACTGCATTTTGTATTTTGTCTTAGGCCTAGTAATAACATCCACTCATCATCACCATCTGCACTTGCCTTGCTCTGTAAGTAAGTTCTTAGGGCATAGTAACTCTTTTTAAACTCAGATAGGAATAAAGTAAAGATTAGTTTAGATGTTTTCTTATATATTTGAGACTGTCCTGCAATGTTGTTTTAAATATTTCCTGTGAGTTTGAGCTCTGAAGTTGCTTTGTTTGTGTAGTGAGTATTGTCTTGTTCTTTTATTATTTATTATTAAATATTTTTAAACCTATCTTTGTGGCTGATATTTGTGAGATATATTTAAGTTCTTAGAGTACTTGCATATCTGTTTGGTGACACTGTACAGGCCACTCCTAATAGCCTGGTGCTTGGTCAAGACCACAATTTGGATTAACAGTAACATTACACAGTAGGATTGGACACTGTTTGTAAGGGCCATAAAGTAGCTGATAAGAGTGGTTGGTGGCAGTGATAAATGACTTATGGCCTGTGCAGAGGGAGGCATGGCTAGTGAGCCTGTGCCAGCTTTTCCCAGGAGTGTGTGTGCCTGTTTGTATGTAATTCAAACCTCAAAGAGGTTGTATGTGTCAGCTACTTGAGCAAGGACACGAAGCACTGGTTTGACAGAGAGGTTGCTAGAGGTTTTGGCTTGGCTACTCGGCTGAGTCTTAACCCTTTGGCTGTGCCAGTGGGGAGTCTTATTGGGAATCTGGAGAAAGAGGGAGAAACCAGCCCCAGACTGACTGATGTCTGTGCTCTTAAGGGAAATTGTGCTTTGCTGTGCATGTGCTTGCTGTCCTCCCAGTATGTACGACCCCTAGCTGTTCCCAGTGGTGAGGACTGAGGCTCCTTGATTACTGGGCTGGTGCAGGGGCATCACATGAGCAATTATCCTTTTCAGACACCATTGGCTGAATGAAGGAGTAAATGAAATGGGAACAGTAGGAAATTTCAAAGACTTGTCAGATATATTATGACTTATTGCACTTACTGCAGGATTGCAGAATCCTCTGCACCCAGTGATTATCCCTCCTGCTTGAGCAACATGGGAAGAAACCTTTAATGCACCCAACAGTTTTCCAGATAGTCAGCCTAAGTCCTCAGAAAATCTAACAAATTATACAAGCTTCCTCAATCTCACAAGTTTCTTTTCAGAAATCTCAGGGCAGGTTCTTTTGTTGGTTCTCTGATGAAATCAACCTTTTCCAAACTGCATGTGGCTTCTAACCCTATACCTTCAAATAAAGATGGTAGAACCTTTTATAGATTTGGAAAATAGGTGTACCCTTCTTTTACCTTAGCTTCTAAACAGTTAACTGCAAAGCACATATTTCAATGTTTCTCTTAGCTTCCTTTGACATTATGAAAAAAAAAATAATTGTGGACCCTCATTCTTAAGAGACTAAGCACTTCACATTCCTCAGTATCACAGGTTACAAAGTATTCTCTCAGACTATGACATTACTGATGCTATGTCCAGAGCTGTTGCCACTGGGTGAATTTTATGTGAGATTTGCTTGGCTACACTCTTGGAATATACAAGGGGATGTTAAGGCAGAAATATTTAGCATGCCATTGGATAAACAAGTTTTGTTAGAATCTTCCTGTGCTGAGGTATTCATGAAATTTATTGAAAGGGGAAAATTAATTCAGGAGATTATACAATCCCCCATCCTCACATACAGCAGAGTTTTACATTCTAATATAGGGGCTTGTATATAAAGCCTTTCAAACAGTCACAAGAAAAGACAGGAAAAAAAAAATTAAAAGGCAGTGGCAGGGCTGTTCCAAAAAGAAAAGAGGGCCTTTACCAGCCAAGATCAATCCAAAACTGTATATCCACCATCTATCTCCTCCCCTTCCACACTCTGGGAATCCCTTAAGTCTTTCTCAAAATCAGTCTCTTCACCTTCCTCTTTGGCACCTGATTACATCAGACATGTAAGACTCTTTTACTCCATTCCAGGAGATTCCTTGACATCATATCAAACACACCTCCCTGCTTCCTTCCCTTTTAGATCAAATGCTTTCTCAGGAAGCAATACAGCCTGCCTCATTAGAATAAATAGCAGAATTTAATTCAAGGATTTTTCTGGTGCCAATGAAAGAGGAAACCTGGAGACCTATCCTGAAAATCTAATTTCTAAACCTGCATATCAAGATTCCAAAATTCAAAATGCTTTCTCTACAGTCTAAGCTACTTCTCATTCCTGTTTTCTAATTATACTAGACTTAAAGGATGACTATGATCACCTTAAGTTCACAAAAACTTAAGGCACTTTTTAAGATTTTCCCTGTCTGTGTGAATCTTTACGTACTGTGGAACTTCCCCTGCCTGATATTGGAGGATCTACTTTCTCTGATAATGATGTCAGGGACTAGATGTTACAGTCAGGGGGTGCAGAGTGTGTCCTGGATACAGGGAGGGTGACCACTGCACCCTCTACTTAGAGTATGGATACAGGCTGTCTGCCTGCGGATACCTAGGATACACAAAGATCTGATAGAGGACAGGATGAAGGGGACACTATAGTTCAAGGAAGGGTGGTAACACCCAGTCAACTGATGTTTGAATCTGCCCATAGCACTTATGGGCAGGGAGGTCCACACATGGTGGTAGGTAATGATGCTCCCCAGAAAAATGGTTACCCCCTTATAGGTTGGTGTGTCAGTGGCTGCAACCCAATGTATGAGCAGAGTCATTCTGGAGAAACAGGCTAGAGCCATTACAGCCATGGCAGAGATAGTGAGGTTGACCCAGTGTGTGCATGCTGACATCTGGGAGTGCATGTCACATGTGGATGATTACTTGGCTAGATATAATCGCACAATGGGCCATGCAATTACTTCTCTGGGTTGACTGGCAGGGGAGAGGAGCTATACTTGAAGGAGGTCATCTGCTACATCCACAAATGCTAGCCTATATAGCCATGGATGTGTGAGATCTCACTCCTACAGTGATGGCATTTCCACAGCAACATCTGTTGTGGAGGTGTCTACTACCAGGAGAGGGCATCCTTGTAAGCATGGCCTTTGTCAGGCTGGACTATCTCCTAGCAGATGTTGGTGGAGGTCATGTAATGCACCAGCATCTTGGCAGGGTTGTGGTACATTCAGTATATCTCCTGGAAGAGCCAGGTCTCAATGTTGGGGGAGTGCATGGACAGTAGAACCCACTGTCATGTATACCCTGGACTTGTCCAGCCTGCTGAGCCATAGTGCTATATCAAATGCTAAAGCTGTGTCCACACGCGCGCGCACACACACACACACACACACACACACACACACACACACACACACACACACACACACACACGCATACACATCACCTTTGCTCCCACCACATCACACACATCCACTGACCCTGGCCCTTTCTGGCATTAATCCCCTCCACCATTCTAGTTCTGATACTTCCAGTAAAAGCACTTTTTTTATTTTTGTACATATAAGCACTCACATTCATGCACTTACATGTGAAAGATATGCACCACTGTACTCCTTCCTTCACATGGGTAAAAGATGATAACTGTGCCCTGCCTTTTGAACATTGTTTCTTCAGATGCCTATGCTGATACACAGCATGGCCAGCCTATGCATGGTTAAGCATAGTCTGGTGTTTTACATGAAATAGTTTTACTGGAGTATATCTGCATAACTCGTGTGTAGTTACGTTGTAAAGCTGTGTGTAATCCACTGCCTCTTTCCTAGTACCATGGCACACTGTGCCCACCTCCATCTGTCATGATCAATCCCTGCTGATGACTCCTCCTGTAACTCATTGACTGTCTCAGAGTTTGTTGTGTATTGTGCTTGAACTGCTGGCCCTGCTAGAAAGACACCACCTTCTATTACTGCTTCATAAGTATAATATTGTGTAATATTGCACACTTTGTCAGTATTATGCTAAGGATCTTGCAGCCCCTATAGTGCCTTTTTTAGGCAAGGTTCAAATGATAAATTCACCACCGTAACCGAAACAGGCAAGGAAAAACTGAGGGTAATGCTACTCAATGCTAGAAGTCTAAATCTCAAAATGCACTCACTGGAGGCACTCCTTAAAATGGAGAACATTGATATCTTTGCAGTGACTGAGACCTGGTTCAAGGCTCTAGAGAGCGCCCCCTGTATTACCAGGCTATAACTCATACCACACTTTTCAGCCATCTAACCTGGACCAGAACACCAAAGGTGGAGGTGTGTCCATATTCATTAATATCCACACCTCCAGGCTAGTTGTGCAGCATATTGCATCCAAGGTTATCCAAGTGCAACTAACTCTGGGCAAAACTGCAATGCAAATTGTAGCTTGCTACAGATCCCCCACCATACCCCAGGATTCCCACTCCTCTTTTCTTGATATGCTGGAAAATGTTAGGGTTCAACCAAACACCCTAATAATGGGTGATTTCAACTACCCCACCATTAACTGGGTAAATTACTCATGCACCAACTCCTTTGCTCAATACTTTCTGGAATTCATAAACTCCAATGCCTTGGATCAACTTATCCACACCTCCACCAGGGGCAACAATATCCTAGACCAAGTCATTACCAACATGAGTGACCGATGTTCCAGACCTGAAATCAACTCCTCGTTGGTCAGATCCGACCATAAGCTAATCACCCTGGATATCCATATATATCCATATCCAGCCCCCACCCACCATTAAAGAAACCATGGTAAAACATTTCTCCAAAGCCAACTTCATGCTTCTTAAGACAGAAGTGGCAAACTTCATGACACCCATGCAGATGGACAATACAGTTATGACTGCTGAATCCTGTACAATTGCACTCTATAAACACTTACATGAGTGCATGGATCACGCTATCCCAAACAGAACCAAGACACTATCCTCCAAAAAAAGGAAGCCAATCTGGTGGTCCCCTGCCACAAACAAAATCTACAACAGAAGGAAGAAACAGTTGCAAAAGAGAGTAAAATCCCATGAGTGGAGGAGCTCCCTGGTCAGCCTCAGTAAGAAGCTGAAATCCCTTATAAGATCCTAGCTATCTATGAAAACAAAATTGCCACTGATTCTAAGGGCAACCACAAAGAATTCTATAGCTATGTCAAGAATCTCAATGGCAACACCCAGATCTGCTCTGAGTTACAGCACAATGGCAGAAAATTATGGAAACAACTGATATTGCCAACATCCTGGCAGATAGGTTCAGTCCTAACTTTACCCCCCTCTCACCCCCTAGCGGGCCCATATCTATACAGAAAGAATGCAGAGTCGCTGTAATCATATCTATGCAGGTAAAAGCTGCACTCTCTAAAACCAAAAACACAGCATCCATGGAACCAAATAACATCCCAGGCTGTGTTTTACATGAACTTCAGAATGAACTGGCTCCCCACCTAAGCACCATGTTCAATCATAGTCTCACATCAGGATTTATACCCACTAAATGGCGCACAGCAACAGTTATCCCACTCCACAAAGGAACTATCACCCTATTAGCCTGATGAGCCTGGTCTGCAAGGCCATGGAACATTTCGTCATGGAGCTCATAAACAAAGACATTGGTAACCTCCAAACTCTAGACCCCACCCAGTTCGGGTTTGTGAAAGGCAGATCACGCCTTCTGAACCTGATCGACTTCTATGAGGCAGTCACCAAAGCCGTAGACAAGGGTAAGGTGGCTCATACAGCCTATCTTGACCTCGCCAAGGCTTTCAACACCACCCCTCATTCTGGAATTATAGGTAAACTCACTAAACTAGGTATAAATCCCTACATCACAAAATGGGTTGCCAACTGGCTCACTGACAGAACCCACACTGTAAAAGTTGCAGACTCCAAATCTGACTTCAAACCAGTGACAAGTGGAATACCACAGGGTTCATTCCTGGGACCTCTCCTGTTTGGTATCTACTTCTCTGAAGTACAGGCTAACACAGAAGGCCTCTGGCTAATGAAATTTGCAGATGACTGCAAAATAGAAGCCATAGTCGAGTCCCCAAATGATGTGGACATCCTATGGAAGGGCCTCACTGAGACAGATGCCTGATGTCAGAGGCATGGTCTCAACCTCAATGCCAAAAAGTGCATTGTCATCCCCTTTGGTAAAAACTCTATACCCATGAACTACCACATAAATGGCAGTCTACTTAATGATGAATGTTTGATAAGAGACCTTGGGACCCAGGTGGACAGTAGTCTCTCCTTTGATAATCACATCACCACAGTAGTCAGGAAGTCCTTGTATGTGGCTCACCTCATCACAAAAGGGTTCTCATTCAGGAAAACAGAGGTCATTGTTCCCCTCTACTCGGCATTCATTAGACCCATTATAGAGTACAACTCCCCTTTTGGAATGTACCTCACAAGACATCTGCAGCAGCTGGAAAGGCCACAAAAGTACCTCACAAAGAGGATTACAGGCCTCAAACAGATGACCTACACTGACCGTCTCAAAAAACTCCAGCTTTACTCTGTAGCATATCACCTACTCTGAGGAGATCTCTGCCTAACATATAAAGCCATGTTAAACCCAGAGCTGTTGAACATGCTACACCTTAAGAAATCCCAATCCCTTTGAGCTAGCCATTCTAGGGACCTAAACCTTGTCACTACAATAAACAGGACATGCTGGAGGGATAGATTCCTGTCCCAGAGACTTCCTATACTCTGGAACAAGCTACCCATCTATGTCAAGCAAAGTTCCTTATTAGCACTCTTCAAGAAAAATCTTGATGAGTGGATGGGAAATAGGAAATACACCCCGGGGATCACTTCTGTGGCTCTGCTCGACAGGGGCACAGGACTATCTTTCGTTGGTGGCAGAAGCCAGGGAACCTTGTTGGCTAGGCTTACTTAGACCCTTGGGCCGATAGCCTAGTACCTACCTATGAACCTATGTGGCAGGGTCATACTGCAGGGCACCACTGGATGAATAAAGACAACAAAAGCATACCTTCAGCAGCCCAGACACATGTTTCTGGTTTATCATAGTGCAATGATGTACTCATGGTCTTTTTGACTGTTTGGATTTATAATGGGTGTCATGAGCTAGGGTTCCAGGGCATATCTGGTATCACAAAACATATGCTCCTGTGGTGTCACTTCTCACAAACCACTGGTAAAGTATGTAGCAGGCATGCAAACTAACTGGGTGGCCTGTACACACACTGTAGGTGATACCATATGCATTACAGACCACTTGGCAGATGATGTAGTGACACCCTTTGTGCTTCGGGTCTATATCACATTATCGAAAGGAACAAAGCTCGAATGGCTTAAATATCAAAATTGCCGTTCATCAAAATCACTTTTGTGGGGGGCTGTGCCCCCAACACTCCCCTGCTAATTATATATACCAACTCCAAGATCTCACTACAATGAGGAAAGGGCAGAATTCCCAGTCTTCACTGTACTGCAATCTCACAAAAAACAAATCAATGAATGGCAATTTTGATATTTAAGCCATTCGAGATTTATTCCTTTCAATAATATGATATAGACTCTGTGCTTCAGATGCCTTCTTCCCAGTTCACCAGGCAGGGTCTTGGGGTATATAGAAAGCACATATGCTCCCCCACATGCTGAAGCATGGTATTGAGAAAATGATAGAGTATTCTCAAGATAGATGTTTGAGATACCCCCACTGCATCTCCAGTAAGTCACTGAAAGGTCCTTATAGCTAATATGTTCAAAGCCACACATACCTTTGCATACACTGGGCTGCAGATGAGGCAGGTATATTTCCATGATTTGTTGCATACTTTCTTTGTCAGCATGGTACTGGTCTACTGTGATGGTGTCATGGAGTGCATGAAATGTTAAGCTTAGTAGGATGACCTTACAGTTCCATGTGTAATGTCATCCACTATCAAAAAAATCAGCTGCAATACGAGCCTCCTGTAGATACACATTTAGTATGGCTATGGCAACCCCTAGCACAATTGCATGATGTACATTGGCTAAACAGAGGCATATAGCCAAGTTCAAATATAAAGCAGGTACAGCATCATTGCGTGAAGTTTAACCATTTAGTTTCATAGGTAATTACTGGGTAAGCTGCCCTTCTGGGCCATTTTAAGCTCAGACAATTTCCTAAATATGAGAATCAAATCCTGTATCTTGTGCTTGTGTGGTAAAGACCTTAACCATTATGGCAACCCTCTCCCACAAGGATGTCTGCACATTTCTGAATCACTCTGCTGTCTCATTTTGCCTCATAATCATACTCAGCAACTCATTACGTAGTCATTAACATATAGCATGACTGATCACATTATTTGGTATAGCCACATTGTGTAGATGGGTTTTCTGAATTGCACACACCCTGCATGTCACTGCTCCTCAAACAAGTTCACTTAGCATGATGCTAGAAAGTTTTCTGAATCTGACCCTCAGTGTGAAACTGCCATTTCCTTGACTATTCCTCTTTCTCTGAAGTATGGTGATCTTGGAGTTGGTATATATAATTTCAGGGGGTTGTGGGTGGCTTCCCCTCAACATCAAGTGTGCAGGGGGGCTTCCTACTGCAAAAAACAAGTTTAAGGAAAGTGAAAAGTGATGTTTGATATCAACTCTTTTTCTATTTTTGTCTGTCTTTTTTATCATTTTGGGACTTGGTTTTGCAAGTCCCAACATTTTATTATAGAGCCACTAATTCAAACCAGCCTGTATAACATAATTAAAGTTTCTATCCTGGAAAGCTCTCTTTTTCTGGTAGTCAGCTGATCTAGGAGGATTTCATAATTATATGCCTTGTGTTTTGATCCTGTTACCTGATATTTCATAGGAATCGAGCGGCCTTACATGCTAACCCAGCCTTTATTCCTAAAGTATTGGGTTTATGAATGTTCCTATATGCTTTTCTAAGTACTCTAACAGAGAAGAGTATCCCTTAAATGCCATGGAAATGCATAGACAACTGATATTTTATCTGGATAGAACTAAGTCAATAAGGAAAGATTTTCAAATTTTTGTTTCCTATGCTCCCACCAGATTGGGCTTCAACTTTTTGAAGACACCCAGGAGAGTGTATCATGTTTTGCTATTCAGCTTATAATGGAGGACTGCCTGTTTCACCCACAGCACATTCAACTTGGGCAGTGGCCACCTTTAAGGTTTTTTTGAAAATGCATTCTTTGATGACATTCATGCAGCTGTGACATGGACTTCTCTTCATAGTTTTGCAATACACTATAAAGTTGAAAGGATCTCAAGGTCAAGATCTTCCTTCAGGGCCACAGTAATAATAAGTAAACCATTGTGATTCCACTCAGTGGGATTCAGCTGGGCATTCTGCCCTGCAGACTGAAAAACATAGACACCGACAATATCAAATACAAAAGTTGTCTGCTTACTGTAATGATAGAACTGCATGAGTCATGCCTATAGTCTTCAACATGACCACCTTTTTTCCCTAGTCCATTGATAGGAAGAAGTCTGGGACATCTTTTTCTGGTTATATGAATGTCGATGTCATGACTTGAAACCCGTAGACATCAAAATAGGTAAAAAGTCTCTTAAACATAGATACATCTAAGAAAAAAAAAAATCATATTACCTAATTTGCATAACATTTGCATACAGACAGCACTTAACTCTTCATATTTTCAGTAAAATTGTGAAATATTGCACAGAAGCACAAGATTAAACAAATAGAAAAGG
This sequence comes from Protopterus annectens, assembly GCF_019279795.1. Classification (NCBI taxonomy): domain Eukaryota; kingdom Metazoa; phylum Chordata; order Ceratodontiformes; family Protopteridae; genus Protopterus; species Protopterus annectens. The sequence continues at coordinate 381,975,101 of NC_056729.1, forward strand.
GTAAAGTGATGCAAAAATAAATGTATTATCTTGTCTTTATTATCAAATGACTATATCACAAAACAAGTATGTCTTTCATTTGTTTTTATTTAGATTCAAAAGAACTACTGATTTATTAGTTCACAAGTCATCTGAGCCATAACTCATAGAAACAATATGTTTTAAGTGCCAGTTTTCTCCCCTTTGCCAGCGACTTGGCATATTTTTGCATATTCTAGGGGCAGTGTTTTTTAAAGACCTTTATTAAATTATCACTTAAAGCATACATATTTAAACATTAATAGAAAGGAAAAAGGCGTTTATACATTAATAGAAAAGAAAACAAACAGCATTAACACATATTTCAATTTTCGTATGCTACATCTTTGCAACATTGCATAAATTGCTCAGTTTCTGCCTTCCCTTAAACCTCACTCCTCCTCCTGAACATTACTCTATATGTATTGCTCCCACACCATTTATTTCTATATAATTTATCCCTTACCTTTTTTAAAGATCCCTATTGCAGTTCTTTTATCTCTTTTACAATATTCAGTAATTCAGATACAGTGGTTTAGATTTTATTTTTTTAGTAACTGCTTTTTGGCAGCCAACAGAATTAAACTTAATGAGGCCTTATCATCTCTGATCTCTATAATCAATCTGCAGGAAAGTCTCCCAAAGTAGATAGTATTCCTGTGTAAGTTTGGAAACTTGCAGGGAAGAAAGTGATAAAAATCTGGAATATTTTGTTTAACAGTATTTTAAAATGAGGAGAAGCACCAACATCCTGGAAGAAAGTTTTTTTGTGGCTGTAATACCTAAAGATGATAAAGACCAATTAGACCAAGCTTCATATAGACTCATTTCAATTTTAAAATATTTATGTCTATAATAAGTAAAAGAAAGACAAAGGTGTTGCCAAAATTAATAGATAAGGATCAATGTGGCTTTGTGGAGGGGAGGCAAACATTTGATAACATTAATGGAACAATGATGATCCAGAGGGAAGCAGAATGTAAAAAATATCACTGTTGTTGATGTATCTTTATGAAGAGATGACATTCAACATGGTAAACTGGGATTTTATGAGTAGGGAAATGGAAGCATTATATTTAGAACCATTGGCAAAGAAAATAAGGGACTCAGAAACTGAAGGATATAATTGGTATGGTAGTCAAGAAAGTTGGCTTTATTTACAGATGATATTATTCTGTACCTGATAGGACTAGAAAATGACATCTCAGTGTTATGGAATATTCTGAGACAGTTCTGGGTTTTTCAGGATATAAAATTAATAAAGATAAAACAAAGGCTATAGCCATAAATTATGTACCTACCCATGAAATGGTTCAGCAGTACCCATATGTATGGGGGCATGATAAAATTAATTATTTAGGAATATGGATTAAAAAGGATTCTGTTACAGCAGCTAAGGATATTAAGTAATACACTAAACAAAAGATAATACAAAAACTGAGAAACTAGAAACTCTTGCTCATGGATATAGATAGCAAGATATAAGCAGTAAAATGTCTTTAATCCCTTTAGTTTTATACTCAGGCAAGTTTTTAATAACAAGAAGAGAAGTTATGGATAGTATTTAATAAAGAGTTGAAAGATTGTGTCTTGTAAGAGAAGAGGGCAAAAATCAAGTGGGATAAGTTGATCTTTCCAATAGAATAAGGAAGTTTAATATTACCTGATTTGAAAGGGTATCTTACAGCTACACAGTGAAGGTTGTTATACATAACACCTACAGAAAGCTACAATTCAAACTGGAAAGGGATAATGATGAAGCAGGGAGGTAATTCAAAAAATAAGGAAAGAGTGTGATTTTGGATGCAGATCCTTAACCGGAATAACAACAGTCATACACAATGTTATGTTTATATTAATAAAGTAGCAGAAAGTATACTAAGAACTTAGTCAACATGGGAATGGAGAAAGGTGATTCTGCTAACAGGGATGACCACAACTGTATATATGTGTACAAGGAAAATACCCAAAGTCTTCTATGATAGTTCACCCCTGCCATCCCTTGAATTCTCCTAGTAAAATTTCTTTGAAACCTTTGTAGCTTACTTAACTGAATCTTATTATATAAGCAATATGACCAATGATATGCAATAATTGCTATCACCATAGTCCTATAAATGGGAAGCAAAACAGTCCTGACTAGGCTAGCAATACTTCTAAAAATGTTACCTATTTCATAATAACATCAATTAATGATATCCAAATGGTGATGATTAAAACCTAACTTATCATTTACCTTTATACCCGAATCCCTAATATTAACCTTTTAAATATCCATATTATCCAATTCATAGCGATAGTTACCAAACTGTATAATAAAAGTCTTCTTAACATTAAACTTCATTTCATTCCATGTAACCCATCTAATAAAGTATCTAAATAAGCTTGCTGTGAAAACTGATCAGTTAATTCTGAGATAATTGAGGCAAAATGAACATCATCAGCATATTTTGCCAACCAAAATTTACCATCTAAAACTAGTCATAAATATCCCAAACAGTATCAGACCCAATAATGTACCATGTGGGATGCCCTTAATGATTAACCTCTCATCTGAAAAAATAGTTACCAATTTTTACCCAACTACTCCTACCATCCAACCAATTTGCAATCCACTTAATTATATATATCAATTAATATTTAATTCATGTAATAACTCAGCCTTGGACATATCTAAATATATGACATCTGCTGCATTCCCGTTATCCAAAGCCCTCCACAAGTGTTCATAAAACCTAATAGATTAGTTCCGCAAGATCTACCCACCACAGATCTACATTGCATTTAAATTATATTCATCACCTAAGCAGCTAATGATATATTGAGATAAAACCTGCCCCAAACACTTACCAATAGGACATGCAAGAATAATCTGTCTATAATTTTCAACAACATGGGAATTACCACCCTTTGTAACTCAAGGGACATACTCTAACTCAAATGTTTTCTGAAGCAAATATCAAATAAGGTGAAATATCCCAAATAATAGAAGTCAGAAAGAAACCACTAATACTATCAGGTCTTGCTGCAGATGTTCTTCTAACCATGTCATACAGTATATCAGGCCTAAGTGTAAATACAACTGACTCAGCATCATTTATTAATTCATCACCAACTTGAAGCTCCAATCCAGTATAGGCATCTTTCCCAAACGTCTTCAAGTGATTAAAATTCCTTTTTATTACCAACAACACTACCAGATAACCTTTTTTCATAAGCCTCTGTCCTCATCCTGGAAAACTTCCTCAGTTTATTTCCTGTTATACTGTACTTAGACAAGCTCCTTCCCCCAGGCTTCCTTATCAATCTTTTCCATAAAATCTGTAATTAATTAAACAACCTTTGTGAAGATGAATTCCACCAAGAAGCTCTATACTTATGGAATTTACTAGTAATCATAGGAACAACATTTTTAATTACTAAATATAAATAATTATAAAACCTGTTCTAACCTTCCCTTATATCCACCGAGCAAAGAGATTCTATCCAATTCCAATGAATTACTTCTTGCTTCGTCTTACTGTAATCTGCTCTATAATAAGTATAACTCCTCCCTTGACTTGTTTTCTGCTTATGAGGCCTTAAACACCCACACATCCATGAAATACAACAATGATTGGAACTAATTAGTTATTCACAAAACTGTCAGGCATCAATTAATTCCTGAGTGTTAACCCACAGTATATTCAAAATAAGTGTTCCTCTTGTTGGCTGTAACACAATTTGTGAATAACCCAGACCCTGATTTATATTAATCATTTCACCAAATTGTCCCCTGTTACTGTCTGTACTCAACCATTCAATACTAGGGGTATTCAAATCACCACACAACATATCAATGCCTGCTTCCATCAATGAAATCATAGATTGACAAAATCCCTTTTAAAAAGACTGATCTTGCTACTTACTTCCACATATTTAAATTGTACTGTAATTATTTCATATGTATAATCAATCTCACAATTACGAAAGGACATGCCACCTTGAATAAAAATGGACACTCCACCCCCCTCAAGGCTTGTATCTTGGTAAACACAAAGATTTGCCCACTCAGGAATTATTGAGAAACTTACCAAACTAGGCATCAACCCCTATATCACTAGGTGGGTTGCAGATTGGCTCACAGATAGAACCTACAGTGTGAAAGTAGTGGACTCTGAGTCAGACTGCCGACCAGTCACGAGTGGAGTCCCACAGGGATCGGTCCTGGGTCCTCTCCTGTTTGGCATCTACTTCTTAGAAGTCCAGGCCAACATAGAGGGACTCTGGCTGACCAAGTTTGCAGACAACTGCAAGCTGGGAGCCATTATTAACTCCCCAAGTGATGTAGACATCCTACAGAAAGGCCTCACTGAGACCAATGACTAGTGTTGAAACCATGGCCTTAAGCTTAATGCCAAAAAATGCATTGTCATCCCCTTTGGGAAAATTCAGTTTCTACTAATTACCACATCGATGGGACCCCACTGAACACTGAAGGCATTATAAGAGATCTGGGGACACAGGTTGAGAGTCACCTCTTCTTTGATCACCACATTGCCACTGTGGTCAGAAAGTCCTTCTATGTGGCACATCTCATTACCAAGGGTTTTGCACCCAGGAAGGAAGAGGTCATTGTCTCCCTCTACTTTTCCCTCATTAGGCCAATCATTGTGTATAATGCCCTATTTGTCATCTACCTCAGTAGACACATGCAACAGCTGGAAAGGCCACAGAAGTACCTCACAAAGAGGATCCTAGGTCTTAAACACATGTCCTACACAGGCAGACAAAAAGCTCCTGCTATTCTCTTTCTCATATCGTCTACTAATAGACAATCTCTGCCTGACTTACAAAGCCATGTCTGACCCATTTCTGTTAAAAATGCTACATCTAAAGAAATCCCAATCCCTCCATGCCACATGCTCCAGAGACCTCAACCTCATTACCACAATCAACAGAAAATGCTAGAGGGGCAGGTTCATAACCAAGAGACTGCCCGTGCTCTGGAATAGACTTCACATACATGTCAAACAGAGCACCTCACTGGCCCTCTTCAAGATAAATCTTGATGAATTGATGGGAAATAGAAAGTTCACCCCGGGGATCACTCTAGTGGCTCTACTTGATAGAGGCACTGGGAACTAATGTCAGGTGGCACGATGCCAGGGAACTTCTATGGGCTAGGCTTGTAAAGGCTCCAGGGACATTACCCTGGTACACACCTATGAACCTATGAACCTATTTATCTTTATCAGAAAACTAAGTTTCAGTAACCATAAGAACTTGATGATTTCCTCCCATCACTCTATCTTGAAACAGCTGAAATATATTGTTCAAATTCTTAGCATTGCATAATAAAAATCTGACACTAGTATTGGTTATTACACATTATCTCCAAGAAGTCTAAGGTATAAAATAGTCCTTAAATCTCAGTAACTTTTTTAGAAGGAATCTGTTACCCAAGATGTCCAAAAGCACATTAATTAGAGGCTACATTCTCAATCAAAATCATGTCCAGAATACACAAGATACTGTTTAACTAGAGTTTGTAAACAAGAAACCAGTCCTATAAAACCCACATTGTAGCAAAATCCTACGTTCACCAAAAAGCAAAAATCACTCATTCGTTTTATTGGAGTCAATAACATAAAGAACATTCTATGTATTTACAGACTTCATCCCTGCTCATCATGGATTCTTGGTTCAATCCTGCTATATTTTACTAGCTTTAGATGCTCCTTTGACTGTCCTGTACAAAAATAGTAGTACAAGGTGTAGAAGGCATGAAAGGTATGCCCTGAGATTTAGACATGCTGCTGTAAATAAAGTACATCCACATAAAACCTTTACAACTAGGACTGGTTGTGGTGCATGAATTATACCCCATTCTCCCCTAGCCTTTGTACACCTTCCTGGACAGATAATTGAATATTGCTATCTAAAGCATTAGACACAATAATAGTAATAATAATAATAATAATAATAATAACAACAACAACGACAACAAGGACATATGAAACAAAAGACAACCATAGCACTGCTTTGGGCATGCTGTGTTTAGGAAATCAAGTTAACCACCTCCTTCTGTATATTTGACTTCTGCATACTGCTGCTCTATATATTTAATTGCTATAACCATCTAAATACCAATGTTAATGTAGTTGCACTGCATTTTATTGGTTTGGTTTGATTAAGGCAACACATGAACCGCCTGGTTAAATTACTTGCTTAGTCACAATAAGCATATGATGACAAGAGGACACAAAACCAAAACTACAAGATAAAAACCATCATCAGCTGAGCCTTAGTTTTTTTGTGCTGGACCGATAGATAATGAAAAATGTACAGCTGAGGCTGCTGAGAAAATACACACAAGGTAGAACATATTTATTTCAAGAATTCATGAGACTGCCCACCTGCAAAAAATAGTTGTACATTATTTTTTTCTAGCATGGCAATGCTGTAAGAAAAATCACATTTCATTAAAGCAGTATAGAATTAATTCTCAAATAATACATAAAAGATCCTTATTAATCCAGCATTACTATGCGATATGAATACACCTTTCTATAAGAAGATGTTCATACACTGTCTCAGTGGCATCTGAGTTTCATGCCTGCACAGTAACCTACACTAGCAGCTTTCCAGAGCTCAGAATCCTAACAGGCCTTACAAGACCCTCTGGAATTGTTATTTAACTGTAGCCTCCAAACAAACTTCATGCCTCACAAATTGACTTCAGCAACAATCATCACTCTGTATTAAGGTGGGCCATCTACAGACCCATGAGTCTCACTAGTTTTATATACAAAGCCATAGAAAGAATTATAATGGAAATGATCAATAATGATACAGGAAACCTCTAGACACTGGACCCAACCCAATTTGGTTTCATCAAGGGCAGGTCATACCTACTAAACCTGGTGGACTTCTTTGAGAAGGTCACCAAAGCAATGGTTGAGGGCAAAATAGTTCACACAGCCTACCTTGACATGGCCAAGGCATTTGACAAAATACCCAACTCAGGCATTATTGACAAACTCAAAAGGTTATGCATAAACCCTTATGTTACCCAATGAATAGCCAGCTGGCACATAGACAGGATCCAAGAAATTAGAATTGGGGATTCCACCTCTACAAAGAGGCCAGTCACAAGTGAGTCCCTTAGGGATCAGTCCTGGGACTGCTCCGTTTTGGCATTTACTTCTCTGAAGTCAAGGCCAATGTCAATGGCCTCTGGCTGACTAAATTTGCAGATGATTACAAATTAGGAGTAGTCATAGAATCCCCCACCAACACAAATGTTCTCCAGGAAGGGCTGACACAGACAAATAACTTGTGTTAGAACCATGGACTAAAACTAAATGCCAAGAAATGCATAATAGTATCCTTTGGGAAGTCATCCACCCCTGGTACTTATCATATTGACAATATATCCCTAAGAGCTGACCCAGTAGTCAAGGACTTGGGGACACATACAGACAGTTTAGCCTTCGACAATCACATGTCTACAGTAGTGAGGAAATCATTCTATGTTGTGCAACTTACAAACAAAGGTATGGTATCTAGGTCCAAACAAGGTATTGCTCCACTGTATTTGACATTAATCAGATCTGTTATTGAGTACAATGCCCTTTGATATGTAGCTAACTAGGCATATCTGACAACTGGAACATCCACAGTGTTTCTTCATTAAAAGCATACAGGGCATAAGTAACCTGTTCTGTGAAGACTGCCTAAAGGCCCTATCCCTGCATTCTCTCTCCTACAGGCTGTTGAGGGGAGATCTATGCTTGGCGTACAAGCATTGTCAGACCCCACCCTTATGGACCTCCTGCATATCCACAAAACAAACAGCACCAAAATTACCTGTTCTAAAAACTTAAACCTTGTCTGTGATATAAATAGGACCTGCTGGAGAGGCAGGTATGTATCCCAGACACTACCCCTTCTCTGGAACTGGCTCTCCACCCATGTGAAGCAGAGTTCCTCCCTAACCTAATTCAAGTGTAACTTGGAAATTTAGATGCATAACTGGAAATTCATTTCTGGTTTGGCACCAATGTCTGTAATAGTCACAGGCAGTGTGTAAATATTTCATCTCCCAGGACCCTGCTTGTAAATGTTTCACCTCCCAAACCCCTGCTTACATTTATCAAAGGTACCAGAATGTGTCAGAGATTTGGGATGGATGACTAGGCTTAAAAAGGCTCTTCTGGTCATTAGCCTAGTGAACACCTCTGAAACTATGAACCTATGTATAGAGCTGGTATAGTTCCCATAGCTAAAAGTGTTTTACAGTCAGGTAATCCTAGAGAATATGCTCCTATTTAGAATGATTATTCTGTAAAGATCAGTTGGGCGGCTGCAGTGGTGCAGCAGTTAGCATTGCTGCCTCACAGCAAGAGGCTCTCCGGTTCATTCCTCGGCTGGGGTGCCTTCTGTGTGGAGTCTGCATGTCCTCCCTGTGGTCGCGTGGGTTTCATCCAGGTGCTCCAGTTTCCTCCCACATCCCAAAGACATGCTGTAGGTGTGTGTGTGTGTGTGTGTGTGTGTGTGTGTGTGTGTGTGTGTGTGTGTGTGTGTGTGTGTGTGTGTGTGTGCCTTCCATGGAAGGTTGGGCGCCGGGCTGGCAACTCAACACTGTAAAACTCCACTGCCAATCATGAGCGGACAGGTGATCCGCTGTGGTGACCCCTGAACGGGAAAAGCCGAAAGAAGAAGATTCTGTAAAGATCAGTCTAGCAATGCAGATTATGATGGGGACTCTGATGCAGACAGTAGTGAGCGCTCTGAGTCTGTCCAATCTAATTCTTCAGAAGGTGAACAGGTTCAAAAAAGTGTTCACCTTTCCACAGATGTTAGCTAGGTTTAGAGATGTATTTGACAGGAAGCAATCCAGAGCTACACCAGATATTGACAGACTTTATGATCTATTGAAGATGACATTCTAAATGTTTTGTCTTTTCCTCCTCTGTTACCAGCCTTAGAAGATGTCTATATAACTGCGTGTAAAACCCCTTTGACCTGAAAAACAGTTTCTAAAAAGGCTTTGAGGAAATAAAAGGTGTACTCTGATCTTGCAGCTCTCTTTGCTCCATTGTCAGCTGAACCAGCTACAGTTTCACTATCTGCCAACTCTAGCAAGAGAGGCTTGGCTTCTTTTAACCCTCTACCGGTTAAAAATTGGACAAAATTGGCGAGTGCTTAGAATTTCAGGGAGAACAGCTGTCTCAGTTCAGTAATTTAGTGATTACAATTTTTTAATTATCAGGGCTTCATGTGGAAATTTATTTTGCAAAGTGCAAACAGTTTAGATGACTTTTAATTATATTTGCCTGGTGAACAGATGTGTTATATGATTGAGATTGTTTCTAATGTGACTCAGATTTTGAAACATACTTTGAGGAGTGTTTTGGGAGTCATGGACTCTATTTCTAGAAATGCAGTCACTTATTTTGCATTGAGAAGGTATGCTTGGTTACATAACCAGAATTTTTCAGAGAATTTAAATAAATATGTTTTGAATGGTCCTTTAAGTTCTGAATTTGTGCTTTGTCCTGCTGATACCCAAATTCTCAAACAATGGAACGATAGAGATAATTTGATGCATGAGGTATGTAGAATGTTTCATAGTCCCAGGTTCTTACCTAACAAGATATGTAACTTCAGAGGGCAGAACAAATAAAAATCCCAGCCTAATAAGGAGCAGAATACTAAGAGGAAATGGCGGGAGGAAAATCCTTCCAAACCAAATAAAAGGGGTTACTTCGCAAAAAAGATCATTCCTCTGTTAAAGAATGACTATGACTCGGGGCATCCCATCCATCCTCCCCTTTCCACTTCTCCCAGGCTTTTACTCATTCTAGCAGCCTGGCCACAAATAGCCTCTAACAAGTGGGTGCTGAGACTAATTCAATGAGGATATTCTTAACACCAGACAGAAAATCATCCTCACTTCAGGGAAACCCCCACACCTATCAGACCAGACACATCTGTTCTCTTTCTAGTACTCCTTTACTAGTTGCAAACAGGAGTTATAGAACTACTTTCTGCACCACAAAAGGAAAATGATTTTACACCAGAATCTTTTGCCACCCAAGAAAGAGCTATTGTGGAGAGTAGTGTTAGATTTGTTGTACGTAAATGCTTTTCTGAAAGTATCTAAATTCAATATGTTCACTCTGCAGACAGTCCTACCCCTTCTTCCAGACCACTGTTTCATGGTAACTTTACATCTGACGGATGCTTATCATTACATTTCAATTGCTCCCAACTTCATTCAGGTTGAACTTACCAAAGTCCTGTCTCACACCTTCACAAAGAATTGCCTTCCTGGGGTGTATGATGGACTCAGAAAAAAGTATGACCTTTCTACAAGAAAACAAAGTCCTGACTATTCAGAACATTTTCAATGATCTCTCTCTTCATGAAGCTGCCTCCATAAGAGAGTTTCTCAACATTCTAGCCCTCGTGTCATCTATGATCCTCATGACACCACTGGACAGACCCCACATGAGAAAGATTCAATGGTACTTAAAAAAAATTGTTGACCCCAACACTTGATTCCCTTAAAATTCCAGGTACCAGTGCTGGATTTAGTGAAACTAGAGTTAGAATAGTGGAGGGGTCAGATATCTCCCAATCCAGACTCCAGTTCAATCATCCCAGATGGACGCATCCGATTTTGCATTGGGAATGCTGTCCAGGCGAGTTCTAGTGCAAGGTGAATGGGGTCCTTCAGACACTACAAAGCACGTAAATGTCAAGTAAATACTTGCAGTAATTCATACCTCAAACGTTCTTCACCACTTCTGGTCCCCAGGTCCCATTTACTGGTGATTCAACATCATAGTCGTGGCACTAGAGCAAACATGGAGGCACAATGTCATACTCTCTTTGCAGTTGGCAATGACAACCTAAAAGCTAGTCTTACAGCTTTCTCTGATGCTTCAGGCCTTATGCATCCTATCAGAGCAAAACCTAGTGGCAGCAAACTAAGCAGATCCCAGATGGACCCTCTTAAGTGGAAACTCAGGACAGAGGTCTGCCTGGATTTGGTCCAGATATGGGGAACACTTTAAATGATTCTTATTGCCTCCTTTCAAAACAGACAGTTGGAAAAAACTTTTTGAAGACATTTCACAGCCATGCTTGGAGGACAGAAGCATTCTAATTCCCTTGGATAAGAATGTTCCTTTATGCATTATTATCGCTTTCAACAATAAGCAAGGTACTTCTGTAGATTCAGAATGAATTACTAAAAATCATTGTTGTGACTCCCATTTGGCCTAGGAAAAGTTGGTTCACCCTTTTAATGGAATTGGCCAAGGGCAATTACCACAAGCTTCCTCACACTCTGGATCTGCTAACTCAGCAGCAGAGGCAACTGGTGCACCTCAACATAAAGCAATTACTTCTGATGATTCTATCGTGAAACCTTTTAGACACTTGTTCCATGACAATGTGAAGCAGGTATTGAAGGAGGCAAGAAAACCTGAAACTAGAAAATGTTATGTTTACAAAGTGGACACAGTTTTTTAGGTGGTACTTAACCAATATCAGAGGGCCTGGTATGGTGTTTACCCCTCTGGTTTTAAAATATTTGTGTGAGCTGCTAAATGATGGCTTATCTTATGCATTTGTCAAAGTATATTTTGTAGCCATCTCAGCTTGTCTACCCATGGATCTCCCTCTTTCGTCTCCTTGTTTTGTGGTCAATCAGTTTATGAAAGAAGTGTTGCACTTGAGACCCCCTTGAAAGCAAATTTCTCTTCTTTGGCATTTCAACTTTGTCCTTGAAAATTGACCTTATCTCCTTTTGAACATGCCTTTCAGGCTGATTTGAGGTTCAGCACTTGAGAAACTGTTTTGGTTATTCTAAGGTGAGCCTCTGAGATGCAAGTTCACATGAGGGGCCAACCTTATCTGACTTTTACACAAAAGGTTGTTGTACACACTAATCATTCTTTCATGCCAAAAGGTGTTTCTGAATTTATCCTGAATCATGCCATCAATCTCTGAGTTTTCTTTCCAGAACACAAAACAAGGGAGAGAAGAATTTGTATACTTTGGATGTGCACAGACAACTCATATACTACCTTGACAGAACTAATCCCTTCAGGAAAGCTTAACAGCTGTTTATTTCCAATTCTAGGGCTAAGAAGGGTCAACTTCTCTTTAAGCATACAATTGCTCATTGGTTGTCCTCTGCTGGTTTTTTTTTATTTTTTTATTTACTCCCACCATGGTAAATCTATTCCAAGCAAGATTAAGGCACATTCCACCACAGCTTTATCCTCTTTGGTGGTATATGGAAAGAAGTGTACTCTAGAAGCATTCTAAAAGCACCAACTTGTTCTTCTGTTCATACCTTTATAAAGTACTATAAACTGTATTCTTTCTCAAGTTCCAAAGCAGACTTTGCAAAGTTCATTCTTCAGGGACCCCGGAATCCTTATCTGTCCTCCCAGGTAGGGTATGCTTTGGAAATCTACCCATATGCCACTGAGGCAGTACAAAATGATGAACATAATACAGTTGTGTAAGTCCTACTTACCTGTAACAGTAGATGTTTGAATTTTACACTGTCTCAGTAGGAGTAGATACCTACCATTCCCCTTATTTTATATATAGTTTGATGGCATCCAACCTTTTATTGTTGCCTGACTTTGGTTTTTGTTATTTACGTTGGTGTTTTGTGGATGTAAATTGGTTGGTTTCAGGCAATTCTTGCTTTTGGTCCTTCTTGGTTCTTCCTATTTGGCACTAAAAACCCGGATAACTGACTTTCTGTGACAGGGGTTAGCCAATCCCGAATTACAAAGAGTCAGAGAAGGAGATTTTGAGCTCTGGAATGATGCTGGTATGGGTTAGTGTGCAGGCACATTGCCCATATGTCCCTGAAGCAGTGTGTGAAGTGTGAACATCTACTGTTACAGGTAAGTAAAACATATGCAACTAAGTAATGTCTTATCTTCATCCCAAGTTGGACTTGAAGATCTGTACAGATAACCCTGTGTTTACTTGTGTAATATATCATGTTTCACTTAAAGAAGCATTGCATATAGCATGCAAAACAAATGATCCTTTCAGCACTGTTAGAAACATTGTTCAGCAAAGAAAGCAGTTTTGTGAATATATTATTTACATTTTGTGTCTCTATGTCAGATGCAGAAAATGTACATTTTGCAAAATCAATCACTATCAAAGACACATAGAATACCCTAAGAAGTAAACCTATTAAATACACCAAAATCCAATTCTCAGTGGACTGTGAGATCCTATTTATCAACATGGGCTAAAATATGCAAAATTATTACATTGTTGGTGTATGTGTTTTCTACAGATTCATCTTGCTGACATTGAGCCAAGCAAAATTTTGGAACTTGCATATTATCGCAATCAGGTTCCAAACCTGTCATCATTCTTCATGTTATGGATATTTTGTTCATTTATTTATAAAGCAATGTCTTCATGGTTTGAAAGACTGCGATAATATGTAAGTACTATTTTTTTCATATGGCTGTTCCCTTGTAGCCTATGTAGTCTGCAGCAGTTGGGCTGCTGGTGTGAATTTTACTTGTACAGATTGTTCAGATCTGTGCTGGTAAGCTCTTGGAGCCAACATAAGCTGGACATTTAAGATTCTGAAGATGTTAACTGTTGTGGGGAAAGTGCTTGTGTGCTGCTGTCTCATTTGTTACTTGGACAGCATAAAATTCTTCATAACACGATGAATGATGACAGGTTTGGAACCTGGCTGCGATAATATGTAAGTACCAGAATTTTTGTAAAGATAACAGTTCTGATTCCAGAAAGCTTTCATAAGGCTTTCCAACAAACTACATAATGGAAGCTTGTGTAATTGAATGATTTTTGCCAGGATCCATTTGGTGACAGATTCAACTGACACAACCTTCATAAACTAAGTGTTCCTCATTAGTTGACTTATGTTTACAATGTTCATATTAAATCAATGTTGAAACTTTGATTTTGTTATTTTTTCTAGATCTTGTGAACTGTAACCCTGCCTTCACTTTGGTTGGATGTATGTTGTCTCTGAAAGGCCAGAGATGATGCTGGAACAATGGACTCAGAACTTGCAAAAGTATAGCTTTTGGATTCTCATCTTCCGGTGATGTTCAGGACTCCATAATTCTGAAGCAAACAAGAGGAAGGAGAAATGAAAACTAAAATTGTTGCTATCAAGAAAGTCTACATAGTTGTATTACTTCAGTTCACAGGCTCAGCAAGGTGGAAATATGCAAGCAGTTAGCTTGAAAAAAATTAGACTGCTAAAACATAGAAACAAATGTACAGAACAAGTGCCTCAGATTACATGCTAGTTGAAGGAGGTCTTTAGTGGGATCAGTGGTAGAGTGCAGACAGAAGGTTCTAGAGACAGGTATTTTAATCTGAGATTAGGATGTAAAGGGGAGATCCCAATGGCAAGGATAATCTGAGAGTGCAGTTAAAAGTATGATGTTCCACATGTGCACATAATGCAGGTAGGTACTGTGACTAAATAATTAATTCCTAACCTGTGTCTAGGAAAATAAAGGAAAGAACCCAATCAAAAACAGATAACTAGAACTTGTTTCTGGGGGGAGGCTGCTTTAACTTTAAACATTCTAAGCATGCTAGGCTGCTTTAACTATAAGCATTCTAAACACACTAGGCTGCTTTAACTATAAACATTCTAAGCATGCTAGGCTGCTTTAACTATAAGCATTCTAAGCATGCTAAGCTGCTTTAACTATAAATATTCTAAGCACACTAGGCTGCTTAACTATTAGCATTATAAGCATGCTAGGCTGCTTTAACTATAAACATTCTAAGCACACTAGGCTGCTCAACTATAAGCATTCTAAGCATGCTAAGCTGCTTTAACTATAAACATTCTAAGCACACTAGGCTGCTTTAACTATAAGCATTCTAAGCACACTACTGCAAACTATGCTAGTCTAGAAAACAGATATATCTCAAAACCTTGCCTGTCAGTGGAAGAATAGAAATATGAACTTTACGAAGGAAGGAAAAGACATTTTTTTTCTGATCCAAAGTGTAAATTTTACAAAAAAAGATTAATTTTAATAGTTACAGAAGCACTCATGGCCATGGGTTGCTATGAGGAAACTATGGGGAAAGACACTGCTTCAGAATTTGCCTAGAAAAGTGTAGATTACACTAAATGCTACTGCAGAAAACCAAAGCACAGTTCATTTTGTCTTCACATATCAGGCTGGTCTCACCAACGAAGGCACAGATGGCTACAAGAAAGCATTGAATATTTAGAGGTTAATATTTCTTCCTCATTTTATAATGCTCTTGTAATACAAAAATAGCTATGCTAAGCTTAAAAACATAAAAGAAAGAGGCAAACAGTTTTATTTTAAACTTATGATTGCAAGCAAATGCAGATCACTGACTATTTACTAGTAAATTTCCAGTCATCCATTAATACAGTTAGATACTGGTCAGAAAAGTTAATCTGAAAGATAAAGCATAGGAGCAACTGCTACAAGAGTCTGTAGTAGTAAAATACATAACTGGTGAAAGAACCCAGAACATTAATATTATGGAAAGAGTACTACCATGTCTCCCCACAACAAGCAGGACATAGACCAAATGATAAATCTGTACATCACTGACATCGTCACCAGGAAAGACATAGCCCATAGATAAAGTGCTGTATTGTATTCAAGTACCTCCAGTAACATATGAAAACAATGTTCTTAAAATTGATGTTAAACCTGTATCATTTTAGGACAAATTTGGCCACTGTGGAATAGTTTACAGCTTCTTGTTAAATGCCACTGATCAGAAATGTCTTCCCACTTTGCAAAAGAAAAGTTGCCTTGTGAAATTTCCTTGACTGTGCATCTGTATCACACCCAGTCATTGAGAAGCTTTTTATTTGACAGAACTTGATTTGATAACTTTGGTATATGAATTTGCTCCGGAATGTTTTCAGAACCCCTCCACCACAATTTAATTACTTGGGCAGGCATTTCTTTATCTGATGGTGGTGATCTCTCTTGTACAATGGCATGTCTGCAGCACATCATCCTGCCACTGTCTGCCAATGATTTTGTATCAAGTTGCTACTATAGCCGCTGCTACTACATTAAAGTAGTCTCTAGTACAGATGAAGCTAATGTGTAGTATCATTTGCTTTGTTATTCTTGTATCTATTCATAAAATTTCTTTCCTAAAGACTACTTTTTTGGTCACTAAATGGTCACTCACTGGATCATATCTTGCATGATCTATGCTATGGCTTAATGTGGGAAACAATTCCCACCATGTACATATAGTCCTTCTTCACAATAGAAACCAAAACAAAATTGGGTTTGTTACTCCTCTGCCATGATATTTCATTTTCACACTATATATTCATACTTTCTGGCTCCAAACCAATTTCTGGAATCCAAATCATTTTGAACTGGATAGACATCATTCACTCTGAAAGATGCAGTTCCCTTTTTAGTAAAATCACCTGTCATTGCAAAATATTCACTATTTTGACCATCAGCAAATTCAGGCTCATCAAACTGACCAGTATTCTATGTTAAATCAATGGGAGAGTCATGATGGAGCTTATCAAAAGTGACACAGATGTCTTACTTCGGTAAGACATAGAGTAATATGCATTTTAAGGGGAGATCTTGTCATTTGAGTCTTGTGACATTCTTTGAAGCTGTAACAGCAGCATTTGTTTAACACCTGAAAGTGCACACTGCTGTCTTCACTTTGCTAAGGCTTTTGACAACATTCCACATAGAGGAATAATTGATTGTTTAAAAAATTGTGTCAACACATATGTAAATCAGTGTATAAAAAGCAAGCAGTATGTTTCAGCATCTGCTATACTGTCGTTGTTAACAAAGTCATTGACTTCAGCTTTACTAAATATACAGTTGGATCATATTGATACCATTCAGTTGGTAAACTTACGTCTGGAATTTATATCATATTATCAATTGAACAGTATTGTGCTTTTTGCTGACTGTATTCTGAGATGCAGTACAGTAATAGTAACTCTCATTTAATTAAATAGGTGAAATCAGAAGTGGTTGATGAAGACAAAGTTTGACAAAGTCTCTGTAACACTCACATATCAGGCAGTTAAGATCCAGGCTCAGTCTGCTATGTATTAGAAATAATCACTAAGTATACAAATTATGTTTTTTTCTGACTAGCAACAATAAACCACTCCCTGTTGGATTCAGTAATTTCCACCACATCGTTTTTTGTAAACAAAGCCATGATTCTCAGGTGGAGTACTTGACGTTGATATTTACACCAGTAGTACGTATTCCTTTTTTTGAGCACCATGCATGATTCGTCATTAGAACAGTGCTGCTCTAGCTGAAGCTACATGGGATGCATCCTGCCAAGGAGCAGATATCTGACTAGTTTCCTAAGATCTAGGGCATCTTTCATGCCCTCTGACTGTTAAAGCTTCAGGAAGAGCCAGTATAAATATGGAGATACGGGCACCAAAACCCAAAACACTCTAACAATATTATAAGTAAGTCACACAACAACTCTGACTTCATAGGTTTGATAGTTAGCTAATTATTACAAAAGTGGGCAGATAAGTACCCTGTTAATGACTACCTTCTATTTTTTTTTTTTGTGAAAAAAAGTATATTTTTTTGTTAGAATTTATGTCTAGTAGAAAACTGAAATGTTTTCGTGAGAAACAAACACTGTAGAAAGATCACCACACATCTTGACAGTTCTGTCTAAGGGAAGAACATGATAGTCAGGTTTGTTTCATTTGTTCATCTTTTACCCCTAAGACCTTGAGAGACAGGTGTAGTTACCAAGAAATGAATGCTCTTACTAGTAGTATCATTAATCAGGGTTCTGGCTTCTCTAATGTACCCCCTCTGGTCCTGGAGAAAAGAAAAGTTTCCAAGGAGTCTTCAGTTTCTTCTCTGGCTTCTACTTTCCCTCTACCATTAGTCAGCTACTCTGTTGTGGTCATTTTGTACCCTTTAGATTGTACTTCTGTTCCTCATGACCCCACTAACATTGCTCTTCATGAAGTCACTAGGGGCTCAGAGGTAGGCATGTCCTCTAAGGCTGCTTGTATGTCTGCTTCAGGCAGCTGCTGACATCAGAAGAGGGAGTGGATATTATTCCCTTTCAGGGCCACTCTGAGGAGTCAGATTCCCAGGAGGATGACCTGATGTCTGAGTACTCCTTTTTGATAGACACTTCGAGAAAAAGGAAGTACAAACTCAAACATACATCATCCCAGTTTCCCCTTCAGCCAAAGAAGCTAAAGATGATTGGTTAGTATTTGCCGAAGACCTCTTTAAAGCCATTCAATCATTACAGTCTGGGACTTTTAAAAGGAAAAGGGCTCCTCCTCCATCAGATTTTGAACCTGAATTTGATGTCCAAGAAATAGGCCTAGTCTATGCCTGCCAGATTTCTATGCCAGAAAACTGGGATCTGAACCGGAACATAGCATTTCTTCAGACTATTCTGCTGAACAGCTGACGTCTTCTGACACAAAATATCTGAAACCCTAAAAGAGATATTAGGAGTTATTACAAGTTGGTACCCCTCAGGTTACATCTATTTATCTTGTTTCACAAGCTTCAGTAGTTGCTTTCTTTGCAGCCGGTAGTTTACTTGACAGTCAGCCACCAGCTCCTAAAAAATCAGACAAAGTATGTGAAGTTTCTCAAACTCATAAATTCCAGCTAAGAAAACCCAGAACAGATCCTTATTGGTTTCTTGGTCAAAGCCCACGTCTCTTCAACACCTTATGGTAGCTAATCTTATACCATTTGATAAGGATGACAGCGGTTTTGATAGGTTTTGTTAGAAGGTATATATTTCTTCCACCCTAGCATTTGTTACAGTGAACTGTCAAGCTCAAATGTTTAAATTTATGTTCACTTTTTTGACAAAATGAGAACATTAACAGCTAACCTTCATCAGTAGGACATTAAGACATCTCTGAATTCCCTACATTCTTCTTAGTCATAAGTAACCATACAGTCCCATAATATTCTTAGGACACTACTAGTGCAGTGTGCAGGTCAGCTGCTGCTGTTCAGTAATGAAAAGATTTGCTTGGCAGCACTCTCACAACATGACAAAAGATGTGAAAGCTGCCAACCATGCAGTCCCTTAAATATTCTTAGGACACTACTAGTGCAGTGTGCATGCCAGCTGCTGCTGTTCAGTAATGAGAAGATTTGCTTGGCAGCACTCTCACAACACGACAAAAGATGTGAAAGCTGCCAAATGCCCCTCTGTATAACAAGGAGTTATTTGGTTCTTACTCTGCTGAGATATTAAAAATATTTGATGAAAGGGGAAAGTTTATTCAGGGGTATCTCAAATATTTGAGTCCTACATTCTTAAATACTTTAGAAACTTTCTAGATGGTCCAGGATCCTTTTATGAGAAACAATACAAGTAGCCCCAACCAAAGCAGGCAACAAATGTTTACAAACAATGGCAATAGATCACTGTTGCAGTACAAACACCCTTTCTCCTTTCCTTTGTGTTTTTTGTTTTTGTTATACCAGGGTGGAGATACATTCTCCTAGCATATCTATGTATGACTCTAACCTCCCTTTTCCTAAAACAAGTAAGCTCTGAGTTTTGGTACCTGTCTGTCTGGTTTTATACAGGCTTGCCCTCAAGCCCTAACAATCATGAGGGTGTCTGGAAGATGCTCCGGAGTTTTGGAAGCTGGCTGGGCATCTGATCTAAGGCAGGATATGTTCCATATAGCTTAGGCTACTGCAAAAGTGATCTATTCAAGCATAATGTTATGTTAAGTTTACGTACACAACTGTATTTTCATCTCCACTGTATGTCACAAAAAATGATAATATTCTACCTATCCTCTCCACTTTAAGACCATCTCAGACACCAATCACATCAAGAACATCCTCCAAAACTCCTAAGTAATTGTAAAAAAATACCCATCACTCAGTCATGCCATAGAACAGATAAATAAACTTATAAATTCTAGATGTTTACCAACTAAAGTCTCAAATAACTCTTATTTTGAAGCCCCATAGTATTTTTATAATGATTAACTAAGTTCTCAGACTTTGCCCTTATAATATGCATTTATGTTATTAAACTCACTGTAATGGTACACATTAAAAACGGTCTTATCTGTTCAGAGGCATCTTCAACTGACTATTGCATAACTGCAAATAAAAAACAAACCATATTTTATTCAAATCAATTATTATACAGATACCTCACCACTATAAAATTCTTCAAAAGTGCCAAATATCAAAATCCTTGAATATAGTCATAAGAGGATGAAAAGACTATGAGTATGGTACACAAAATTTACCTCTAATTTAATGAATCTGTAAAATAATCAGTTTTACTTATGTAGTACCATTATGTCTTTCTGTTGCATACATTCAAACTGTAAATAAAGTAAGGAAATATTCAACACATCTTTTAGGTATGAAGACACAGAAACACAATCTTCTAGTAGCATAGCTAGGGCGAGGCAAGAGGGGCAACTGTCCTGGGCGCAAAGTATTGGGGGCATGATCAGGCAATCCTAATCTCTTTCTTTAAGGTAATACTGGCTTTTAAAAGCTGGTATTCCACTTCAACGGTAAAACCTGAGCACTGTAGCACTCTGTGTGTGGTCCAAACTGTAGCAACCCATTTGCTACAGTTTAAAAGTTAGAATTTTTTTTTTAACTAAAACCTGAGGATTGTTGAGCTCCATGCAGGCAGGGTATAAACTGTAGCAACTGTTTGTTTCATTTGTAGCAAGCAGTTTGCTACAATTTATAAGAAGATTTTTTAACTAAAACATGAGCATTGTAGTGCTCCATACAGGTGGGGTGTAAATTGTAGCAACCGTTTGCTACAATTTATAAGAAGATTTTTTTTTTAAACTTAAATATGGAATGCCTTAGAGCTTCATGCAAGCAAGGTATAACAAGCAGTTTGCTACAGTATATAAGAAGTTATTTTTATTTATTTATTTTAATAAAAGGGGAGGATCGGGGAAGGGCACAGAAATGGGAACTGAATGGCTGGGCAGGATGGAAGGGGGTGTGTTTTGTACCTGGCTACCTGGTTGGTGGTAATAGAAGGAATGTCCATTTTTTATTTTGCTCTTCAGTGGAAGAGCTTCAGGGGGTGTGGATCTGTAATAACCTGATCAGTAGATCACCTTAATACAGATACCGTAAACTGCCTTTTTTTCCCTCTTCACCTGAAGAACTAAGGGTGTGTGGTGCTGATTCATGTTATCGGCACAGGGCGCTGGCTGAGCCTGCTACACTTCTGCAATCCTTATCCAAAACATAAGGGCCATGGGTTATGAGTTGGTGGCAGCAGAGCAAGCAGCTAAAAACAGAGTTTTGGGAAGTGAACAGTTTAAAGTAACCAACAAAAGCATGCAAACCACTGTATACTGTTAACAAAAATTGCTAGCTGCAGAGTTTATGATGTCTAGAAGGTCAAGAAGGAAAAAAATGAAGTAAAAGGGAAAGAAACTGGGAAACTCAGAGAAGACTGAAAGCAGTGCGATTGAGCAGAGCTAGGATAAAGAGATGCTGATGGCAGCAGAAGCGGAAAACTCTTCAGTCACTCTTGAGTGAAAGATTGACGAAATGCATTCTGAAATGTTCAAGATAAGTGGATCGCTGTTGGAATATATAGACAAATAACAGAAGCCTGCAGGAAACAGAACTTTTTTTAGCCAAGCACTAAGAGGAAAAAGTACACATGCCAAGTTCTAAAATGGAGATGAAAGAAAAATGGTATAACAACTAAAATATGAATAAGTCACAGAAACTGGATGAACTCTAGGATAGATCATATATAGACAACTTCAGGTTTACAACAGCACCAGAATAAACCAAAGGGAAGGATAATAAAGACTTTATGAGAAAATGCCTCAGCACATGGATTGGGATTTCTATTTTTGATATTAAAATAAAGAGAATACACAAAGTAAATATTCCCAAAATGAAATTGCAAAAGCAGCCAAGACCTATACTTATTAAACTGCAGACAGATCAGCTAAAGGAGATGATTCTTTCTGTTTTGTGGAGGAAGGCAATTATTACAAAGGCCGAAGACACAGCAGTCAATGTGGATAATGATGTTTCATTACAAGTATAAATTAACAGAAATGCTTTTCTTCCTTTCATAAAACTCTGCATAGAAATGAAATGTCATTTTAAGTTATTATATCATGCTTTACTTTGAGTCTTCTATTCACCTTGATTAAAAGCCTACACAGACCTTTGACAGGCACAACATGAACAGGTAAAAAGAAAACAGCTACAGGAGGCAAGAGAACGTGGTGGGAGCAGAAGTAACTAGTCAACAGGTAGAGAAAAGCCAACGACTGACACTTTGATAGAGAGAGAGAGAGATTTAATGTAAATGCCTTTCCTGTTTTCCAAAAGCAAATTATGAATAAAACAAAGAAGAGTAAATAGTTTTTAAAAAAGTGGAAAACTCCATAAAAATCAATGCATTGTGAACACTGAATAAACGCACTATTTAAAAAAGATAAATGTTCATATGACGAAAGATGTAATAGTCCTAAAATGTGAATTGCATTCTGAATGACACATTAAAACTATTGAAACCAGCAAGCACTAAACAGAATATAACAACTGGTTAATATAAATGTAATGGTGTAACTATTACATGTCAAAGTTTTACTTAAAAATGAAAATTTATATATAACTGAAAGTGTGGACTTACACTACATACTGTCTTTTAAACATCCCTGTTCCCAAACTATAAACTGAGTGTATGCTGATTTGATTTTTTTTTAATAAAGAGATTACAACAGTGCAGAAGAGAGGAGGAGAGAAGTAAATGATTGATGAATAAAACAGTATTATATTAAAACAGAGCTGGTAGTGGATTTGCTAGAACTAGGAAAGCATGCCAAATTAATGAGATAAGTATGTTGACTGGAAAGAGGATACATAGCAAGCAAGATTCACAAAAATATTGCAATAAAAACACTGACTGAGGGAAAATTGTTGAGTGAGAGTGTTTGATTGGTATAACTGAAAAGTAAAACATGCGCACTGGAAGGTATTTTAGAACCACTTAGATTTGTAGCTTTCATTAAGAAAATTACACAATTGTATTTTCTTGCGGAAAACAAACAAGAGCTACGACCAACTAAAACTAAAACCAAAACAAAGCCGAGAACAAAACTACAGGCACCACAGAACTTTAATAAAAAGTTATGATAAAATAAATGCTGACAAACACAATAAGATTAAGCGCTTTTCATCTAGTTGGTAACTAGACTTCCTCAGATAACAGTGTTTGAGTCAGATTGACATAAATATTCTCTCCCCACCCTATTTCTTAATTGACTGGTTAGTTAATGAAGCTGATAAGTCAGGTGACACAATAACTACCCTCCTTTTCAACTCCCCCAAGCTTATTTACATTACATACAGCCAATAACTATAAACAAACAAAGTAAGGTAGCAATAAAAACATAAAATGACAATGGAAAAATATATATATACATGTATACTAATAGCTCGAAGTGTCTACTCTAATACAATGTTAAAACATTTTTGCAGTTCTAAAAATGGTTATCTCAAAACCCAATTATACTAACTTCACTCACAAATAAAATATGAACAACAGACTAACGTCATATATGCAGTCCAAACACAAGAGGTATAATAATCATCATACTACGTTTATGTACCTAACAATGATAACTAATAAAAAATAGAATAGCTATATGATAAACAATTCCCCTATTATTATCTAGTTAAGTTCTTGAGTCTTAAAAGACACTGTATGGAACACATTTCATTGAGGCCTGAAATATAACAGGCATCCAGCCAGATTTGCCACATTAATTCTAGCCTCTCTAATAGCAGGGACCTTGGTCCACCCCTTAAATCTTTCGGAATGTGGACAATAACCCTAAATTTAAATGCATGAGTGGGATTCAGCTTGATGTGATTAGTCAATGCATTTTCAATTTTCTCCTTCCTAATGTTATATGTATGCTCATATACCCGCTCACTCAATCTATGGTCGGTCTTCTCGACATAGACTGTGGTACATCATTGGCATTGGGATACATAAACCATGAAGGTAGAGTTACAGTTGAACCTTTCAGATGTTATGGTATAACATCTATCCCTGATATTAAAATTGTATCCAATATCCATGAACTTACAGTAATTGCATGACTCACACCTTGTCATGCCGGGGTGTCTAACTGTACCCGTGTTACGATTGCAAGCAAATACTTCAAATTATTCCCTTTCCTAAATGTAAAAGAAGGGGTAGGCCCTAATTTTGTTAGAAGACCTTGATCACTACTAAACAAACTCTAACTCTTTTTTACTATCGCTTGTATGGCCCTGCTTTCCATACTAAACGTTAGTATAAAAATAGCTTTATACTTTAAACTTGTATAATTGAAGCAGTACTGCATTAGTATAGTGGTCAGAGTTCTCGCTTTGTGAGTAGTCATTCCCAGTTTGATCCTCACTCTAGTAAATTCCATTTTCCATGTAAATGCAATTTATGAACATTTTTTTTTGCTGTATAACCTACTAAATAACATATATTTGTGAGCTGGAGTACTGCATTAAGGGCAGATGTGAGGTGTCATTGTAATAATGTGGTAAAATCCACAGATAAACACAAGTGCCCCATACAATATATGTACACATGAATCAGGGATACTAAACAAAGTTATAATGTGTAATGAATGATAAACCATGCCATACAGCAAATAGTGTAAAATATGTATAAAGTGTCCAAATCTCCCAGTTTCCCAAGACCCATGTTTCATTTCTTTCTAAATTAGTGCTGGGGTAAGCAGGAGTAACCACTTTTAAGCAGTACTAAGTGGGTTTAATCCTGTTTGTGCAAGGGTAAGCAATGCGCACACAGAATAAGCAATTTTGAAGCTAACTCTCTGTAAGCATATTTAACCAGAAGTTAGCATTGTTTACTGTCGCGCAAACCCGCACAAACCTGATTGCAACTGCTTAAAAGTGCCTTAATCACTCTGTATCCAACAGCCCCTGTTCTGCTCAGCAACAAAATAAACATCCCTTGCAGGTCTTGAACCCAGGACCCTGTACACTACAGTCACAGCGGTTAACCAGTAAGACATCACAACTGTATATAAAACTGAGGTATACCCAAACAGATCCTCACTAAAGCAAAATCACAATTTACATTTGAAAGGAATCTATAAACAGTTTTATGTTGCATAACCTACTACATAACATATATATGTGAACTGGAGTACTGCATTAAGTCCAGATGTGAGGTGTCATTGTATTAAAGTGGTGAAATCCCCCAATAAACACAAGTACCCCATACAGTGTATGTACACACATGAATCACGGATACTAAACAAATATATAACATGTAATGAATGATAAATCAATGCCAAACAGCAAATAGTGTGCAAATTTAAAAATAAGCAATGCTAAGCATTGCACACGTCTGCTTACTAGGTGTAAGCAATGCATAGCCCAGCTAAATCGATTTGCCCATTGGCATACCCCTTTAAGAAATGCTAACCTTAGAGAAAGCAGGTTTGTCCACAGCTTAGCATTTTCAAAACCATCCAATCATGGCAAAGTATGGGAAATCAGCCCTATTTAAACCCCACATGGGGGAATACATCTCATAGCTGGTTGCAGCTTCCTCCTGTAGGTACAATAGCTGGTGTCAGAGAAGGATTGTGCTTCTGAGTGCAGTACTGGGGCATCCAGGAGTCCAAGGTCATGGCAGGACTCCTGATAAAAGACCATGAAGAGAGACTGCTGTAGGGCCAGTACCAGGGTTCCCAATATAAAGCAGAAGCCTGGGACTGTCTTGCCCATGACCTCACCAGTGCTACTGGCATCCCTCAAACTGCTGAGCAGGTCAGCCCTCACTATGCCGACCTGAAACAGAGGAAGAAGGAGCTCTTGGATCAGTAGATCCAAGAAGCTAGGCAGGGTGATGTCCCAGCAGTGTGTAAGTACTCATTCTACTACCTGTTTAATAATTGCCAGCTCATGTATATTATGGATAGGTATGGCTAAATATTCCTCTTATGTCTTTGACAGCAGCAGCGGAGTGGGCTGTGAATCAGGAAGCTCATGCATGTAGGCTACAGAGGCTGCATTGTGAGGCAGGTTAGTAATAATCTTGCATATACTGTCATAAGAAATATATCTAAATGTAGTAGAAAGTTAATAGCCAGTATAAAACCTGTATTGTGTATGGGATGTACTGAATAAACCAGACAATATGGCAGGAAGAGTCTCATATAGGTTGTATGTAAATAAAAGGATAACAGCCTGGCAATAAAGGTCTAACTCCTGGACTGCTTGTGTTTACTCTGGTATCATGTGGTAATGTAGTATTGCATTCTCTTAATAGTACTGTTGTATTAAGCATTGTTACCCACACTGTGCTACATAAATAAAATGTGTAGGAATGTCTGTATATGACTGTTGTAATCACAAGGTCATATTGTACAACTGAGGGAGACTTAGACAGAAAACAGTGAAAAGGTACACACCAAAATCCGAATAGCACACTCAACTGAGACGTAAACTGTTGTATTTTTAGCACACACAGCCATGGTTAGAATCTTAGAAGTGGTAGTAAGCTGCATGTAGAATCATACCCGTAAACTGTACAGATTTTGTCAGAAAGTTCAGATAATTGGCTTACATTTCCTGCCTGTCACCCTGTCCCCCTGGCAAATCAGTGGGATGATCCAAGAAGTTTAGGAAGCAAATAATGACATACAACTGATTGCCAGACATCATGATCGTCAAAAATATATCTATAAGAACAAACCTGTCACTCAAGCAACTCACCAAAATGTTATGAGAGTAATATGCAAAGTATGTCCCATCTCTACTCCCATGTTCTGAAGCTATTACCGGAGTGTGTGCAGTAACAGAGTGAGACATATGTGCATAATAATAACGTGGAATCTGGTAATATGTGTGGCAACATTCAAGTAGTGTTAACAAACATTCTCTCCACAGGTCTGTCAGATAAGAAAACTGAACCTGGAAATAAAAGAATGAAATCCTGGACTGGTACTGTTTAGTCTGGTATTGTATGGCACTGTTAGTGTTGCAGTTTCTCTGAATAAAAATGTATTACTCATCACTGTCATCCACACTGTGCTACATAATATAACTGTCTAAAAAACCCTGTATAAGAGTGCTGTAATTACAAGGTCAGATTGTAAAACCATGGGAGACTTATAGACAGAAATCAGCGAAGAGATACACAGCAATATCTAAATAGCACACTCAACTGTGATGAACACTGTTTTATTTTTCGCAGACACAGCCATGGTTCGAATCCTGGGAGTGGTAGTAAGCTGTATGCAGAATCATACCCCTCAACTGTACAGATTTAGTCAGAACTTCCAGATAATTGGCCCATATCTGCTGCCTGCTACCCTGTCCCCCTGGCAAATCAGTGTGATGATCTCTGACATTTAGGCAGCATTTAATGACATATAACTGACTGTTAGACCTGTAAATATTCAGAAAATGTATATGAAAACAAACCTGTTATTGTAGCAACCCACCAAAGGTTTATGAGGGCAATTGTCAAAATATGTCCCAGTTTTACCTGCATGTTGTCAAGCCTTGCCTAGAGTGTGTGCAATAAGAGATTGAGAGGTATGTGCATAACATCAACCTGTAATCTGGGAATATGCGTAGAAACAGTCAGATAGTGTTAACAAACAATACCTCCACAAGTATACCTGGTAAGAGGTGTATCCTTCAGGTAAAACACAGTTCACGTATATAGATGTCTACAAACATATCACTGTCCAAACTAAGGCCATAGGGTAGTTTAATAATACCTGTAAGGTACAGATTACAGCCCAGACTAAGAAAGTATTGAGAACTACAGGGATATACAAGTTGTTAATTGACATCTCCCCCCCCCCACCATATCTGCAACAATAATCTAAATACACAACTCAATGGGTATGTGTACAATTAAATCTACTGTTGGGACATCTGTCCTATTGTTTGATAAATATTGAATTTTTTTTCTATGCATGTGCCATGTTGAAATACTCCCACATTGGTGGCATGCTGCCATCAATGTACCTGCATGCTGTTGTAATGGCCACTATGGTTCCATATATGCAGATGTTCTGTTTGCTATGCAACTGTTCTATATCTGGTGTTTTGGGTTAATGGGAATAGCTATGCATGCTGTTATACCTAATCCTGGAATGTGTTGACTATTACTAACCCACATATGGTTTAAAATTGAAACACCATAGCATGTTTGGGAAGGCCAGTCTCAGCAGACCCAGCTCTCCCACCTCATCTGGCCATGGCACCGGGTACCAGCACACCTGGGGCCCACCCTAGGACCACTTTGTCTGCTAGTCCTGCACCACCTTTGGGTAAAAACGCCTCAGGGGATGGGGCTCACCCCCCCAGGAGCAGGAGCGGACAGGAAACTGTCACCTGCCATCAGGTCCGGGGTCT
>NC_056729.1:382388626-382428626 GCF_019279795.1 Protopterus annectens
TCCTGCCTCTTTTGAGTATGAAGAGGAGCTGGTCACAAAAAAATGCACATGTGTATGTGCATATATACATACATACATAGATGAACTTGTGATCGATTACATTCTAGGCAAGGAGCTAGAGAAACTGACACAATAGATGGAGAGGTAGTAGTTAGTACACATTTACTTATATAACTACATATCTTGTGGAAAAATGAGTTTGCCATTTGCATATCACTGAAATTGCATACTGCCTAGTTTTCAGAATCAAGAATTTAGCATATAATTGAATATAATATAAATACACATTGTTTCAGCCACAAACAAATGTAAATATAGGCCAGCTGTGATGTGGCATGTCCCCCTTTGCCTATGAACCTGCTGTATCACCAGCTCTTATGACATCCCCATTAACAGCACCATTGCTTATGAACAGGCTGTGTTTCTCCAACATGCTTCACAGGCAATGACACATCCATCCTCATCTCCCCATGCCAACTACAACAAGTGCCTGATCGATTTATCTGACTGGGATCACCTGGGTTGTGGTTTGGGCTTTATCCTGCTAATCTAATGGAATTGGCTTTTCCTCTGATACTAGAACACAATATCCTGGAGTGGCATGCTGCTTTATGACTGTAGCATTGCTTACTAGGAAAGGCTCTGACTTCTTTAAGACCCTAAATAAGATAAAGTAGGCAATGGACAATGGACTGATGAGTGAATATTTTATTTGTAGAACAAACAACACAGACACTATCTGTAATTTTATTTATTGCTTTCTTTCCTAATTAAAAAAAAATCTAAAATTCCAATATAAATGAAACACAATCGACTTCATAGTTGATTGTAAATAGTCAACCATCTGTTTTCACATTTTAGATATTCACAATGTATATGTTTAACATAAAGCATAAAGGAAACTGAATTTTTCATATTTGTGTTGATTTGTAGAAGAATGCAGGGAACACATATAAGCATAATATAAGCAGCAGTACAGTGAGCAAAATGGTGTTTGCAGCATCCTGCTGCCATGTTTTGTTTTAAAGTTATTCTCAGTTAGTTAATAAATGTTAAAAAAAAGATCTTTGTACCACTGTTAGCTTATTAATAGAAAGCAAACTATGCTTATACATGAAACACAACTCATTTTATCAAGCTCACCATGCTGAATAACTTTTAACCTTTCAATGCCCCATTGTAGTTTCCTTTTAAAATTAGTTACATTTGTTTGATAAAAAATGAAAAGGGCTGGATTCATAAAGGTTATCACAAAGTGTACCCATAGTGCACACTTTGTGTACATTTTCTGAATTCAAGAACAGCCCTGCCACAATGCTTGTTCTGTCTATTCACTCAGAAAGTTTACACTAAGTGTACACATAATGTACACTTGTGGTAACCTTTATGAATTTGGTGTAAAGTTTTTTTTTGTCAAATTACATTCCCGAAAAGGAGTCCCTAATGTATATAAAATATATTCATGTTATAGATTTTTCCTGGGCTGAATAATATGTTATTTGTTTTACAGTTTGATCTGATGTTAGAGATGCCACCTCTCAACTGTAGAGATTTTCGCAGAATGTCCAGATTTTGCCTCATATTTTTGGTCTATTCCTCATAACATTTGTAGCTTTCTGGTAAATTACTGAATATTGACATCACTAAATAATACTAAATAAAGACAAACATTTGCAGTTTCAGACTTTATATCCTTCAGAAAATATGTGATAATGCAAAAACATTTTATTTTAGAAACTTTCTAAGTTTATAAGAACAATATTTAAATTCTGTCCCTATGTGTGGGCCTTTGTCCCCCCATTCTTCCTGGCTTTGTCCAGATTTCTTGCCCTAAGAGGTTGTGAGGTATGTTAAGCACTGTTGGTGTAGCTGCAGTTATTTAAATGGGTTCTCAGATCAATTTGATAATGCAAAAGTATAAATCAATTCCTAGTGATGTTTGTGCATGTTCTACGATCCATGCTTGGACTACACACATCCACACCTAAGCATGCACACTTGCATCAATTTCTACAAGCATACAGATGATATAGTAGAGCTGTGACCAGCAGAAGAAAAGCTGATTGCATACAGGTCATCAATAACACAATATTAGGTATACTGCACAATAGTAAAATACTGCATTATATATGAAGACATACACAGAGTCAAAGCAGTTCAGAGAAGTCTGTCAAAAGTGCTACAGATCTGAATAAAAAAGCCAGTGAGGAATGAATGTAGGATATTTATAGATGTATGCATACCATCAAGGAGTGAAGGGATTGTATATATAATCAAAATCTTTAGGTTTCTGAATGGCATAAAGAAAACACAGTATGGTAAAGTATTACTGACATTGTTAAGGGAAAAAAGTGCATAATTTGTGGCTGGAAGGAAATGAATAATACAAATAAAAATATGAACAAGTGTTTACTTATGAAGAAGACGTTGAACATCTAGAAGATACGCCAAGATGAGCTGCTGGAGCAAACACAGGTGTGTAAACTGAAAATGAATAGGACAGGCAGAACCCTAGAGATATGTTACAAAACTGGAGCTCAAAAGTACGCATTAGGAAGAAGGAGCACATACATTATGGGGCTAGAAAAATGTTATCTTTATTTTTGTCTTAACAAAAACATGCCAAAAGGTCACAGAAAAATAGTATATCTACTGGTCATGTCAAGGAAATAATGTGTTCTAGGCATATGTCTGCAAAAGAAAATTTTAAAAAAGGATTTGGCATGCAGTATAAGCAAAGGAAGATTGCTGACATCTTGACTTCCCAGTGATTTGCAGAGCAGAAGAGAAGAATAAAGTCAAAGACTGGCACCATTCAAGCTGATTTTCACATGCACATGAATTTTAGTATCTGTAGGTGATTAGATAGGTGAAAATGGGGATCAGGGTGCAGTTTATTTGTAATAGAATGATTCCAGGAAGGCAAAACATGATACAGGGCATTGTATTCAGAGGGAGTACAGGAAAGGAATGTGTTATGGGAGTACATTCTTGTTAACAAATCTGAAAATACAACAGCGCAGCTACATATTCAACTGACCATAGTCAATTATCATGTAAGTTACCAGTGATATGTGGCTGGACAGACTATTCTGGCCAGGATAATGATAGATGGTATATCCTGTTAAGGAATAACAAACAGCAGTTTTATTTGATAGATTGTCATCCTGATCCAGCATACAGCCATTGAACGAACACACTTCACCTTCCCTTACATGTCTACTCCTTGATATTCAGTATGCCATCCTTCCAAAAATTACTTAGTCTACCAAGGAGGGGGGGGGGGTGTACACAGCATGGTCAAATTTTCATAAGGAGGAATTTAGCATATAATTATATATACAAGGTACAAGTAATATATAATACAAATATGCTTGTTTCAGCCAGAAAAGAAAATGTGAACCATAATACACATATAAAAATGTTTGTAAACATTTAATTAGAGAGATTGCTTCTTCCTGGAAGGAGGGTGTGGAGACTTGCTGGAGGAACAGAGCCAATGCACAAGTACTGGTGGGGATATTGGTGGCACAGTATGCAGACAAAGATGGACATTCCACAATATAGGGTGGTGGGTTCCCTATAAACTGCTGCAGAAAAATGTGCCATAAGATAAAGTGTTACATGCTGCTGTTAGGCAAGTACTCTGATTTTACTGCATTATAAATGTTATTGTCAGTCTTCTTCTTCTTTTGGCTTTTTCCTGGTTAGGGGTCACCACAGCAGATCACCTGTCCACTCATGATTGGCAGTGGAGGTTTTACGGTGTTGAGTTGCCAGCCCGGCACCCAACCTTCCAAACAAGGCACACACATGCACGCACTCACGCCTAGGGCCAATTTTATTGTCAGTACAGTAAATAATTAACCATATTTGATACTTCAGATATAGAAAAAAAACTTACACTTTTTTTGCTCATTGAAACATTTGGGCTCTGGTTCTCTCCTTTGTACTGTAGATACCAATAAATTTAATAGGAAAGGTGTGAGCATACATGAGGCTTATTAGATATTACTAAGAAAGTTTCAGCAGCTGTGTGATTCACAAACAGAAGTTAGAGACAGCTGCAGAGGATATAAGGTGAATACCTGATTTCAGGGCTCAGATGACTGCTAGGTGATGACATGATGACAGCACAACATTTGGGTGGTCTTTATGAATAATGGTTGGAGATTTCAGCCTATAGGTAATACGAAAATAGCTTGAATGGATTCAGCAAGAATCAGAGCATGAACTGGTAGGCAGGTATGAACACAGAGATGACTTCAGTGAAATTTCTAGTGGTATATTTGTGTGCAGAGACCAGTTGGAATAATGGCTAAGTTCTTTGCCTCCCATGCACAAGGTACAAGTTCAATCCTGACTTTCAGCCAATGCCTGTTTGGAGTTTGCATGTTCTCTCTGTGTCTCTGTGGGGCTCTTCCCACCTCTGAAAAAAAAGCTGAGTGTTTCCATCTCAAACTCACCAATAAATAGAGTTGTGGGCAGCAGCACAGACTCTACATGGCACCCTATAGAGGGAAGAGTTGTACAGATCAGCCGATTTTGGCAGTATGTCCAAGATAAGAGAACAAGGATCACAGACTGCACACTGGGGCAGGGCTAGCCACTTGATGGTGTAAAATATGGGTCTAGTGATTTGGTCAGTTCTATATTATATCCACGAAACTCTATTTACAGTGAAAATGCTGTATATCAAATTTACTATTGTGGGGGGGGCACAGCCCCCGCCATGCCCCTAACAATTATATATACCAACTCTGAGATTGCACTACAGTGAGGAAAGGGCAAATTTTCCGATCTTCCCTGTAGTGCGATCTCACTATTTACAGTTCGCTGCATGGCATTTTCACTAAAAAAGAGCATTTCTGTTTACAGCTTTCGAGGATATAATATAGACCCATTTGGTAAAGATGACTAATGTCGCCAAATGGGCATGGGTATTTGCAGGTGATAACTAGGTTGAGGACCCAGCTTACTCTGACCTATGCCAGGGTCCCATGCTAACAGTGGGAGTGGGAGGGGTGTATGTTCCCCCTATTGGCCAGTGTGTGCCCGCCATAAAGCCCAGTAGCCCTGGGTTGATAAGCTTCTGGCCAGCTGGTGTCCAGTTGCCCAGCCTGGGTTACCCTGGATAGCTCTGTTGAGCAAAAGCTGGATGTAAAAATCAATCAGCCTGCTGAACATGAACTAAGAATTGCTACACTCAGTGTAGGTTCACTGACAGGCTGCACACATGACAGGATGGTATGGAGGAGGCTGGACATTCTGTGTATCCAAGAGACAAGATGGAAGTACAGTGCAGCAAAGAGACTTGGCTTGGGATTCAGAGTTTACTACTCAGGAGGATGACAGGCTAAAACTACTGAAGAGGAGAACAGACTAGGAATGGTGTGGGAATTGTGATGAGAGAGGGGCTTTAGAAAGCAATGAGGGATATAGTCAGACTGTAGCTTAACGATAGGGCATATTCATAATCTTAGCCTATGCCCCATAGCAATGTTGTGATAGTGAGGAAAAGAGTGCATTCATACAGCAGTTGCAGGACCTAATAGATAAAGCAAGACAACATGAATTGGTGTCGATAATGGTGGGTGGCTTGAATGCACACATCGGTACAGACAGAACAGGATATGAGGACTGCCTGTGTGGACATAGGTGGGGCAACAGGAATAACAAATGAGAAGCCATTCTAGACTTCTGTCTGGCAAATGGCTTTATAGTAGCCAACACATAATTAAGAAAGACAGACAGTTACAAGATCACATATGAGAGTAGCCAACATGTAATTAAGGTAGTCTTCCTCCTAGTAAGAAAAGGGCACTGGCATAGAATCAGTGATTGCAAAGTCATCCTCAGTGACACAGACATCCCACAGTATTAACCGCTGGTTGCCCCAATCAGCTGCAAGCAATGGTTAGAGACGGCTCTAAGGTCAGGGACATGAAGTGAGACCTGGAAGCTGACTGGAGAGAAAGCACAAGAATTCAAAGAATTACCCAGGGGTCTAGCTCCCTAAGAAGAGAAGGAAATTGGTGAATTTGAAGTAAAACTACAGAACAGTTATGTGGCCAAGCCAGGTATGGAAATAAGGTACATAAGGAAAGCTGTTGGTGGAATGCAGAAGTCCAGGAACTCATCAAAAGAAAGCAGGAGTGCAGGAAAAAGTGGGAGATAGAAAATATGAACCATGCTAGGAAGGAATGCTAGTAGGCTAACAAAGAAGTTGAGAAAGGAGTTGCAATAGGGCATCAGAGGCACTCTACCAGCTTCTGGCTCCAAATTCAAAATGAGGTTTACAGCCAGCATTTACTTAAATTGGTTATTTGAATGTTTGCTTTTATCTGATGAAGTCTCAGTTATTATGGATAGAGACAAATATGCTTATTATTTTATATTCCTGTTCATGTGTATTGGTTTTAATACAGTCATTGCTTTTAAATTAAATATTGGTTTGTGTATGCCATAGTGTTCTGTTATTTTGTTAGCTTCTGGAAAGTGACTCAGTATGTGGCACAAAGAACTATATCAGCTTGGAAGGCAAAGATAGAAAGGTAAAGAAGATAGTCAGATATCCGTCATACAGGATGCTAGCAACAACCTGCTCACTAGTCCACAGTACATCAAAGGCAGATGGAAGGAGTATTTCCAGCAGCTTCTGAATGAAGAACCCCCCACAGAAGCTGTACTGCACCAAACACAGCCTACAATGAGAGAGGAAGAGGAGTCCACCCTAGAAAAAGTACGAACAACACTAAGGAAAATGAACTCAGGGAAGCAGCAGGCTCAGATGAGGTCACAGCAGATATGATAAAGATGCTGGGTGAGATAGGAGACAAATGGCTCCTGAGGGTACTCATAGCAGTGGGGAAAGAAAGGCATATCCCAGATGACTAGAGAATAAGCATACCTGTGCCAGTGTACGAGAACAAAAGGGGACATCCACAACTGTGGGCAGTACAGAGGTATCAAACTCCTGTCACACTGCATGAAAGCTCTGAAGAGGGTGATTGATAAATGAATACATGAAGGAGTAGAAAGTAAGATGAGATATGAACAAGTCAGACTCAGATTCAGATCAAGATGCAACAAAACTGACCCAACGTTTGCAGTGAGACAGGTAGTTGAGAAGAAGCTAGAGATGAGGAAAGAGTCCAACTGGGGATTCATAGACTTGGATAAAGTATATGACAGGATCCCAAGAAAGCTGATTTGAGCAGTACTGTGGTGGTTTGAAGTCCCAGAAACACTGGAAGAATTAGTGCAGGCTATTTTCAAGGACCAAATGACTCAGGTATGAACAGTGTTCGGTCTCATAGAAGGGTTCCTAGTGGGAATGGGTGCACACCAGGGTTTAGCTCTTGCTGTTCATACTGGTGATGGACTACATTACCAAACAGGTCAGAGGTGATAGATCAACAAATGTGCTGTATGCAGATGATATGACATTACAGGCAGTCTCTGAGCAAGAACTTCAGCAATGGACAGGGGAATGGAATGCAAAACTGAAGGTACATGGGATGAACTAAGTACAGTAAGACAGTGGTAATGGTAGCAAATTGTGGAAATTAGAAGAAAATGAGAATTGAGATAGAAGGGAAGATAGTGGATCAGGTTAATAGCTTCAAGTATCTGCGAGGGATGATGAAGGAGAGGAGAAGTCTGAATGAAGAGGTCAATGCTAGAATCAGAGGGGCTCCAGCCAAATGGCATAGAGTGTCAGGTGTATTGTATGACAGAAGAATGCCAAAGAAACTGAAAAGTAAGGTGTACAAAACAGTGGTGTGACTAGTACTACTGTACTGAAACCTGGGTAGTAAAGGCAGAGCAGATAAAAAAGCTAGAGATGGTGGAAATGAAGTGTGTGAGAAGGGTGGTAGGATGCACACTGTGGGACAGATGAAGAAATGAGGACATAAGAGAAGAAGCCAAAGTAGCTCCAGTTGCAGTAAAGATCAAAGAGAACAGACTACAGTAGATCAGGCACATATGTAGAAAAGCAGATGACAATCTGGTGAAGAAGATCTTGATCAAACAGGAAAAAGGTAAGAGGAAATGAGGGCATCCAGCAAAGAGGTGGATGAACTGTGTGAGAGTAGATCTGTGACAGTGAGGCATTAGTGTCTAAGAGTGTGGTATTGAATCAAGAGAGACAGCAACAGTTAAAGTCACACCCCAATCCCATGTAGAAAATGGGAAGAAAGGGGTTGATGATGATGATGATGATGATGATGATGATATTCTTGTGCAGGGTTTTGTTATCCAGTTAAATTCTTTTCTAGGGTGCCTTCTATGCAAAATATGCTGATATATTTTATGTCCTTATATATTTATGTTAGGTACTCTCGCTTCTTGCCACATCCCAAAGCAAAGGCATGCTGTAGGTGAACTGGTTATCTTTCAAACTGCCAGTAAGTAAGAGGAACATATATGAGTGCATGTGTGCATATGTGTCAGTGTGTTTGTGTGTGTCCTGTGGTGGGTTGTTCCATTGTTAAGGATTAGCTAAACTACCTTATTCCCATTGACTGTTGAGAGAGGCTCCAACTCTCTAGCATCCTGGAAACAGATTAAGTGGATTATGGAGAATGAATAAATATTATCATGCATTTATTTATTTATTTATTTGCCATTTGTTAACCAGGTTGGTCCAACTGAGCCATGTGGACCAGTTTCAGTGGAGACCCAAGGAGAAAATCTCCAAGAATGCAGAAATTCACATAAGTATTACAGTATTAGAAAAATTGACAATGCAAAAACAAATGTGGTTACAGCAAGAGTACAAAAATCCTGTAGTCACTAATGCATAATATAGAGTTATCAACACAAGTGGTACAAACAAACATTAAAAAATGAATAAAATATACAATGTGTGGAAGTACAAATAATGTTGCAAAAATCCTAATGGTGGACTTATGATAGATTGAAGCAAACATGAGATGGAATTCATGGAGGATTAAGGCATAGGCAGGATCCCGAGTTCAGGAGGTAATTTGTGACTTCTTTTGAAGGTGTTTGCATTACTAATGTTACAGATGTTAGGGGATAGCCTATTCCAAGCTTGGGACACAGAGTTTCTATAAAGGAGTTTGCCAATGTTTTTGTTTGGTTTATAGATGTTGGGAAGGTTTTGGTCAGAACTACAAAGTGAGCAAGCAGGAATATAAGGGGATACTATGGAAGATAGAGCAGGGAAGGCCACAGATTAGTATAGTTGGGAGTGTGTGAGATACAGTTGGAAAAGAAACAAGATCTGGGGGGGATTCAAGCCATTTAAGTTGTTTTAAGGCAAGGCAATGACATGATTTGTATGGTTGGTTGCTGGTGAATCTAGTTATGTTGTTATAGGTTTGTTCAAGGTTGCTTAGTAGGGACACCTGCAGATGGGTAAGGATGGCAGAGGCATAGAAAAAGCTAGGAAGGAGGAAGGCTTGAGCTAGGGAGGGTCTGGAATTTGGAGCTAGGAATTTTTTATTTCTATAGAGAAGACCTAATTTTTTTTGATACAGTGCTGTATATGGATATTGAACTTTAGCTGGTCATTGATTATGGTATCAAGTAATTTAGTGTAAGGATCAGCTTTGGTAGGGGTGTCATTGAGAGAAAAAATGGTAAAGGTGGATTTATGGTGGGAGAGGGATCTGGGAAGGAAAACTAGGAGCTTAGTCTTTCTGAGATTAAGTATAAGTTGATGTTCAGTTAGCCATTTTTCAACAGATGAGAACATGCTTTAAGTGATGGTAAGAAGGTTAGAGATGTTATCGAAGACAGAGATGACAGTAGTGTCATCAGTATATTGTATAAGGGAGGATGAAGTGCAGGAGGAGTGTAGATCATTAGTGAAGATGTTAAACAGGAGAGAGCCAAGGAGAGAGCCTTGAGGGATGCCAGTCTTGATAGGTGGGAAAGGGGAACAGGAGGATTGCCATCTGACAGACTGGAGTTTATTTGAGAGGTAGCTTGAGAACCAGTGAATAGCAGAGGGAGAGAGGTTAAGTTCAGTTAGTTTGGAAATTAGTTT
Source organism: Protopterus annectens (assembly GCF_019279795.1). Lineage (NCBI taxonomy): Eukaryota > Metazoa > Chordata > Ceratodontiformes > Protopteridae > Protopterus > Protopterus annectens. The sequence continues at coordinate 382,398,648 of NC_056729.1, forward strand.
AGATTGACAAACAATATGTAAACCTTTGGACAGGTTGAGGAAGAGGCAGAGCACTAGAAGATTTTTGTCTCTGGCTTCAGCAACAGTGTAAATGAAGGTTAGGAGGGCTATGGAAGAATTATATTTGAGCCAGAAAACATGTTGTGTAGAGGTTAGCATATCTTCTTCAATTAGGTACATAAGAAGTTGGTTGGAAATACATTTTTTGAGGATTTTGGAGAGTGGACAAATAATTTGAATGGATATGTATTTAGAAGGGTCTGTGGAGTTACCTCCTTTGTGTAGTGGTATGGTGTAGGAGGATTTCCAGATATCGGGGTCAGTGAGTTCTTAGATAGCTCTGTTAACTAGGATAGAGACAGTGTAGGCTATGGAGTCTGCTGCAAATTTAAGGAAGAGGGAAGGGAGGTTGTCAGTTGAGGGGGAGCATGGTTTTAGTTTGAGTAAAAGAGATTTTATGTAAGAAGTGGAGACAGGTTTAAGAGAGAAAGGGGTACTTGAGTTAATAGTTTGTGTGATATGAGAATGGTTACCAGATGATTGTGTTTGAGTAAGTTTTTGGATAGATTCAATAAAGTGGCTATTGAGTAGGGTGGCAGTTTCTAGGAGAGTATTGTTAGGATATGGATTTGGGTGGTAGGGTTGCCAGGGTGCAAATTGTTGTTGATCGAGTGCCAGAATTTATTAGGATTGGAATTATGAGTAGACTGGGCATTGTGGTAATATTTGTTATTATCTCTGTTAATTTGTTTTTAACAAGATTTCAAAGTTCTTTATATTTTTGAAAAAAAGTAGTGGATTTAGTGTTTTTAGCCATTGCTTCCAATAGTTGTCCCTTTTTTCATGAGAGAGGAGGGTATCTTTAGAGAGCCAGGGAGAGAAAATGGCTTTAACCCTAATTTTTCTTAGAGAGCTACAGAGTCAGGGATTTCTAAAAAAGTGTGAGTGAAATGTAGAACCGCTTCATTGAGGAAGATATACTGAAGGAGGGTCCAGTTAATAGAAGATAGTTTACTACTGAAGGTTACATCACTAAAGGAAGAGAGGTTTCGACAGTCTCTGTAGAGGTGAGTCCTAGGTATTTGGAGGGAGTGTCTTATAACACAAGTAGGAATGTGGTTTCTAAGGGACAAATGTAGGGTGATGGAGTTATGCTAGAGGGTAGGATCAGAAGTAAGAACCCGGTCAAGGATGGAGCAGTTAGTATTGTTGGTGTTATAATGAGTAGGGGTATTAATAAACTGATGGAAGCCATAGAGGTTAATATGAGTGGAAGAGGAGGTAGAGGATAGTTTTAGCAGGTCGATATTTACATCTCCATGGAGAATGGTCTCACAGGAGATATGTAGTGAGAACAAAGATAAGACACTTTCAAGGATGGGAATGTTGTTACCTGGTGGTATGTAAATAGCTACAATGGCATTTCTTGGGTGGGGGGCTTGTGGTGACAGTTTAGGATAAGTAGTTCAGCTGGGTGAAGGTCAGGCAGAGATATTGGGAAGGGGTTAAGGTGGTTGGAGTGCATAATTGCAATACTTCCACCTTTTTTTGTTGGATCTATCAGGACAATATATGTTATAGTGGGGAGGAAATATTTCAGTATTTGAGATATGTGGTTTTAACCAGGTTTCAGATAGGGCTGAGATATGAGGGGAGTAGTGGGTGATCCAAGGATGGAGCTCAGTGACTTTCTCAGGCAGACTCTGCATGTTAATGGCATAGATAGAGAGGTGTTTAGTTGGGCAAGTGTGTGTTGTAGATGGAATGGAAGGGCCAGGATTAGGGTGGATGTCACTGTCTAGTAGTAAGGGTATAGGGGGTAGGGATGGTTTAATGTTGGTGCAGGATTTGTGTTTATTGTGTTTAGTCCTTGGGATGCTTGTAGAGGGAGCGAGTAATTTGAATTTATGGAATTTAGCAAAGTTGGAATTGAAAAGGGACAGTGAGATTAGGAAGGGCAGGGAGAGTTCCTTGTGAACTAATGGAACAGTGTGAGAAAGGGGTGTTTGTAAGGGACTAGGGTTTGTATGATAGGAGGTGAGGAATGAGAAGTATAGCAGTAGAATAGCCATAGGGTAAAGGGAGGGTGTCATTTGTGAGGGAGACATGGGTAGTGGAAGGTGAGAAATATTTACTGGTGAGGGTTAAGATATTAGTAGGTGTGGTTACCGATGAGAAGAGGGTAGAAGATAGGGTTAAGTTGAAGGTGATAATTATTCAGCAAGATATGGAGAGTGAGTTGAATGAAATTAAGATGTTGCAGGTGGGTTGGGGCTGGAGTATGGAACAACTGTATTTGAGATAGGTGTGGTGAGAGGTGGATGGGAAGTGTGTGGATTGGATGACTGGGGATGTGGGAGGGGTTGGAGCATGGGGGTATGGGTATAAATGTAATGAAATTGGGGTGGGTGGGAATGGGGGTAGGGTAGGGGAGTGACATGAGCTTGAGTGAAGCGAGGGCAAATGGAGTTGGTTGAATAAAGAAGAACTATCTGTCTGGGAGTTCAAAGAAAACTATATAAAAGAGTAAGACAGTGGGATAAATACAAACAGCAGTCCACTATGCAGTTTCTCAGTATCCTAATAACTTTAAATACACTCTCAGTTGCTGGTTGTGCGAAGTCTATAAGTGTATCATTAATTGGAGCCGAGGAGAGTGTGACTAATAATAAAAGCAAAAAAACAAACAACCAACAACAACACTGTAGTTGGGTTTTTGATTTTGACTTAGAGAGGGTTTTAAGGACAGATCAATAAGGGGGTAATGGAACATAAATAGTAAGTAGCTGCCGTCCTTGGCTTGCACACATCAGATAGGGCTAGGGTTGCTGTGGGACTAAAAGAGAGCCCGTGATGATAACCTTCACTTATTATTAAAGGGCATGGTCACTTGCTGGGACTTCCTTGAGGGGTCCCATTGCCACAGGTTAAAAGTCCACAAACTGTGGTTCACAGAGAAACACAGAACAGGGGCTCAAAGAGCAAGTAGGTAAAACTGTAAGATAGTGAGAGAAACAAAATATAAAGGGAGAGTTTAGAGGGATACTGGGTGTTATGAAGCAAAATAGAAGGTGGCAGTTGGTGCTGGTACAACACAGGCAGAAAAATAACAGGAATGGGAAAGGAAACAACTAGCATCTACCATGAATAACTGTAGAACATAATAGTATAAGAAAAATATATCACTAGTTATGCACCATCTACTTTTACAACATCATATTACGGAAAACATATCACTGGTGCTATTTCGTCTACCCCGTCAAGATGTCAGTGCTAACTAATAAGATCTACCTAAGTCAGAACTAACTTATAGTATCTAAGACAACTATGTAACAAGATATTACATACAAAAGCATAAAGACATCTATCACTTTTACAATAGCAGATAGTATATCAAGATGTGATGTGTTTTGCACAGACAAATGGCACTTTGCAACAAGCACAGTGTGCATTCGGTCTCAACACATATAAGTGAGATAACAGTCACTTGGCCAAAATGTAGCTATATGCAGTTTGTGCGAGTGAAATTAGAGCCAAATGCTACATGATACCAATAAAGCTGAAGAAAGTATCAAGCATAGGGTACTGCAGCACAACATTACATACTAAATATGCCAGGAAAAAGCAGAAAGCAGCTAGCAAATATTGCAAGCTAAACAATACATGTATTGTTGAGGTAACAGTGGATATATTTTCTGCAAACACAAAATTAACTAAATTGTATTTGTAGGTAGTGCTCAGATGCAAGTATATGTAATAACAGTTGACTTACCTGGCATGCACATGAGGCCATTTAAGGTAAATGAAGACTCCTCTGGATTGAGTGATGTAATTGGTGATGTCCAGAGAGACAGAATGGGGAGAATGTTTTCCCTTGTGTTCCTTCTCATTAATCGATGCTTGCCATGTAAAGATGTGCTCAGCAGAAATAAGGTATATGGCTTGCATAGTTCAGTCTTTAGTGTTGAAAAGAATCCACAGGGAAGGAAACTATATGATTTCTTAGTGGAACAATTCCACGATGGTTAATTCTTGACCTGGACTCCTGAGCTCTGATTTCACCAGTCATGCATCTTTGACTTGAGATCTAACTGCTTGTAGTTGAAATTGTACTAATCCTCTTCTTACTTTATTTTAATTTTTTTAATCAGATATACAAATAGGTCTTCATAGACACTGAAGTATGCTGTATCCATGTGACTACAGTGTAAGCTTATCTGTAAATAGTAAAGGTCATTGTAAAACAAAAAAGGTGAACAGTTTCAAAGCATTCCCACTCAAAAGTAATAATATTAAGAACCAGATGAAATCAGTGATTGGGAGAGACAAGCTAAGAGAAGACTGGAAGAGCCAATCAGAGTTATAGTCAGGATGCTCTCTTAGCTTTCATGTTGCCTGAATGGTGTATGGTCAGAGGGAGCTCTGAGAAGTAACTGATGCATCTTATAAAGCATTTTTAGTATGATAGGAGGTGGTTTCTGATATGCTAAAGGCATAATTAATTGTTTCTTCTGGGATTTTATTCATGTCATAGTACAATACATGTTTATCATTTCCCCTGCTTATTATTTTACATTTCTTCTATTATAATGAGTGTATAGTTTAATCTACTGCTAATGCATCTTTCTGGAAACAATCAAAGCCAATACTTATTAAATCAAACTTTACATTAAGATTTGATATACAATTATACACTTAAGAGGCAACATTCAACATGTAGTAGTCTTGTACATAACAAAATACACAAAATAAAACTCTCTGATAGTGCATTTTTCCAATATTGTGTGAAATTGATAAGTGAAACAGACAGAATGCTTAAATCCATTAACTTAATAAAAACAGATGTAAGTTTCTTACATGAAACAAATATTCCCCTAAGTAATGAACATCAAACAATACAGAAGGATGTTGCTTAATATCAGACTTCACTGACCTATCTGAGAAAAGAAGGAACAGTTGAAATCATATCAAGGAACTCAGTCCTCTCCCCATTCATGTTAAGTATATCCACTGACAAACAAAGGTGCTTAACAATGATCTGACTTATATATCAAAATTAGCTTGGATAACAGCTAACACATACCAATAAATAATTATGAACACAAAACAAGAAAGTCTTAGATGTCAGCAGTTGTAAACCTTGTCTAAAGATGACACACTCAGCCTAATTTATATGACATAAGAGCTGACTGTGAGTGTAATGCAAAAGTTATATTCTTGTAATTCTACGTATAAAAAACAAAGTTCACATCTCTATTCTTAAATCATCATTTAACAAAGGCAAAAATAAACAGCAAACTATGACAAAAGAGTTCACTACATGACAATGTTTAAACTAGCTAGCCACACAAGAAAAAGCTCTAGTTCCTAGATTGTCCCACAGAGCTAACAAAATTTGAAGACTTTGCTATGTTTATAAAGACAATTTTAGACTTCAGCTCCTTCCATTCCATTATGGTGCATGAATCAGCTATATTCTAGGATTCCCTAAAGTGTGCACTATGTGGAAGAAATAAAATATGATTTTTAAACAAATTAAAACACACTGGAATGCATAAGTACTACAATTGCAAATAGTACTTCAGTACAATTCATGAAAACTGAAAAAATGAATTATTGTGCACCAGCTTCATAAAATCAATACAAATGCATGCCCCAAAGAGCTTAGACAACAAAACACCAGGTATGCTATATAAAGTAACATTCCAGTGTTATTCCATGTCCTTTGAAACCCATATATGTATTGTAGTAAACTATGCACATTTCACTGTAACTTCACAAAATAGCAATCAAGACTGAAGAGTCATTGTTCTGAAACAAATGTTTTAAAGGATAGGGGCTCTTCAAACCAACTATGTAGCATATTACAGTCCCCAACATCTCATGCAAGTTACACTCACCTCTGAGGTTGTCATGGCTTGCAGAAAAGGCAGATACTTGTTTTTTTTCTGACTAAGAAACGAGTAAACATTTTTTTTTTCTGAAACACTTGCAATATGGTAAAATGTATGGCTCTCAAACTTTGGACCCCTTATAAGATAATCAAAATTACCAGTCCCATAAAACAGTATGCAAGACATACTAAACTTCTGTTCTAGCACAACTGGTACTAAACTGCAAGGCATATTAAACCATTTTCAGGAACACTTTGAAACAACAAATAAACCAAAGCTACTGGAGTCTCAGAATCTTAACTAAATTAATTTGTAACAAAGGAAAAAAATAACATTAGCATCACCTGTTTCACTGTCTGATTTAAAAATGTGTCTTCTGAAAATTTAAACCCAACAAAACTCTAGGAGCAGTGTGTTTACTTCCTGAGGTTTATAATCACATCCCATCACAATGAATACAAATTATACTGTAATCCTTTATTATTCTGTTGAACAAAATGTTATACTCTCTTCTTGGCACCAGTAAGAAAAATCAATGATTCACAAAACATGCAACATATGGTGTTATGTTCTTCTTACAAGTCTATTAAATTAAAATAAATTAAATGCTAAATTATTAAATGCAGATAACATTTTTATGCCCATCATGAAAGATAGGTTAAAACATTTAATGAAATATTATATCAATCAAGACCAAATGAGCTTTATTAGCACAAGCAAAACATTAGACAACATTTAAGAATTTATAGGTATAATAAACTCGGCAACCAAGAAAAAAAATCCCCATGACTTTAATAAGTCTTGAAAAAAATCTTTTGATTTACTAGACTAGAAATATTTTTTCTCAGCCTTCTCTGTATTAGGTGTTCTTCAGTCCATAATAATATCATCAGTGATAAAGCTTTATGAAACATAGTCATGCACAATACAACAGGAACATTTATTGCTACATATATTACAAGACACACAAACCAAGGATGGCCCCTACCTTTGTTGTTATTAACATTAGCAAATTAATCTTTTGCCAGTGCTATATGAGAGAGTTTAGAAGTATCCATTATGAGCACGTATCGAGAAAAGATTTTTTTCTCATATGATTAACTCTTCTTGAATGATACTAAAGCTCCGTAACACTCCTTCTGAAACACAACCACACCACCACAGTTGAACAACAAACAGTTCCACTACATGACAACACTGTAACCAGCGAGACTGCTGAGACTTAGTAAAACCAATAGTTGATTTTATTTACATAAAATGTTAAGCGCTTTCACTCACAAACATTGTGAAAGCGCTTAACATTTTATGTAAATAAAATCAACTATTGGTTTTACTAAGTCTCAGCAGTCTCGCTGGTTACAGTGTTGTTGTGTAGTGGAACTGTTTGTTGTTCAACTGTGGTGGTGTGGTTGTGTTTCAGAAGGAGTGTTACGGAGCTTTAGTTGAACTGAAACACAGATTTTTTGTTTCTGTTCTTGAATGATACTAGAAATATTGTACATACATAATAGGAATTAACATCATATGTTTAAGATCTTTCTAACTTAAACTACAACCTTGCTAAGTCAGCAATAGTTAGAATTAACCCTTATTTTAATGCAAATACTATGAACTTAAATATAACAGGGGTAATACTGCACTATAATACTTAGGTGTACAGACAGCATCCATCACAAGAACAAATAAATAAATTATGACTTACTAACATCACAAATGTTAAGTCTTATCAGTAACTGAATCTCACTGGATAGTCTGTTTGAATAAAATTATCATTAATAACTGAGTCTGTGGTGTAGAAGGATAACGCTATGAGTATGACCCAAATGATTTAAGTCTGATTAGGATCATAGGATCATAGAAAGTTACTAGGCTAATGGTCCTAGGGCCATTATAAGCCTAGCCAAGTTCTATCCTTATTTCCATGATCAGCACCTAATGTCCATGTCCAAGGGGGACACAGGTGGAACCCCTTTAGTGAATTTACAGTTACCCATCCAATCATCCATATTGCGTTTGAAGAGGGCCAATGAGGTGCTCTGTTTGACATGAAGTGGGAGTCTGTTCCAAAGGAGTGGTAACCTCTGGGAGATAAATCTGTCCCTCCAGCAGATTCTATTAATGTCACATATCAGGTTAATGTCTTTAGAGTGAGTATGCCATGTACCATTTGGCTTGCGGATATACAGAATTTCCAATAAAGCAGGGTCAGAGATTGCCTTATTTGCAAGGCAAAGATCATCTCTGAGTAGTCTGTATGAAAGAAAATAAAGTGACAGTGATTTCAGATGATCCACATAGGACAGATGCTGCAGATCCTGAATTTTCCTTGTCAGGAACCTTTCTGTTTTTTTCAGTTGCTGCAGGTGCTTGGAAATGTACATACCAAAACGGGCTTTGCACTCAGTTAGTGGACCGATGAGGAAAGAGTACAGGGAGGTTAGAACTTATTTTTTTCTGGAGGCAATTCCCTTACTTTTGAGATGACCAATATAGAATGCCCTTCTTACCACTGTGGAGACATGGTGATCAAAGGTAAGATTGCTGTCAAGCTGTGTGCCCAGGTCTCTCACCACTGAGTGTGTACTTAGGGTGTTGCTATTGATGTGGTAGTTAGCAGGAACATCGCTTTACTGAAAGGGATGATAATACATTTTTGCACTGAGTTTAAGCCCATGACTTTGGCACCAATAATTTGTTTGTGTAAGTCCCTCTTGTAGGATACTGACATCATTTGGAGATTCTTTGACCGCTCCGAGTTTGCAGTCATCAGCAAACTTTTTCAGCCACAGACCTTTAGTTTTTGCTTGTATTTCAGAAAAACAGATTCCAAACAGTAGAGGTCCTGGGACTGATCCCTGTGGAACACCACTGGTTACAGGTCTGCTACTGGAAGTGGATTCCCCTATTTTATCTGTATGCGTTCTATCACTGAGCCAGTTAGCTACCCATCTAATGATATAAGGGGTGATTCCTAGGGGGTGAGTTTGTCAATGATGCCTGAGTGGGGGATAGTGTCAAAAGCCTTGGCTAAGTCTAGGCAGGCTGTATGCACAGATTTCCCTTCATCCAGGGCCTTGGTGACTGTCTCAAAAAGTCCACCAGATTTAACAGTCATGATCTCCCTTTGACAAATCCAAGCTGAGTAGGGTCAAATGTTTGGAGATTACCCATATCTTTGTTGATAAGGTCCATGATGATTCACTACATGGCCTTGCAGATAAGGCTAGTCAGGACAGTAGTTCCATAGTTCCTGGGGTCAGTGGAAGCACCACCTTTGTGCAAGGGAATAATGATGGCCATTTTCCATTCAGTTGGGGTGCAGACAGTGCTTACACTATGATTGAAAAGAGTACCCAGTTGTGTTGCTAATTCTTGTTGGAGCCCATGTAGGATAGTGCCTGGGATCTTATCAGGTCCCATAGATGCTGTATATTTGGCCTTAGTGAGGGTGTTTATGACCTGCTCTTTAGAGATACAAGGTAGGGGGCAGGTGGTAGGGATGTCATGGGGTATGTGTGGCGGGGACAGGAGAGTGAAGTTTTCACAGAACCTGTTGGCCAACAGCTTAGCTATGTCCACAGGCTCAGTATATGTGGTGTCATTAACTACCAGTTTGGCATAAATTTGGACCTTTCCTTTTAGGTTATGGATGTAACTAAAGAATGTCTTATGACTGTCCTTAGTTGAGGAAGCTAATTTGGATTTGTAGTTTGCTTTGGAGGACTTCACAAGATGTCTTATTTGCTTGCTTAAGGAGAGGATGGAGTGTTTCCAGTTTAGTTCTCACTCCCTCTTACTCTTAGACAGCAATTTTTTCCTCTTATTGTAAAGGGTGTTAATAGCAGCTGTCAACCAGGCAGGTTTGTTCTTCCTTAATAAGCCTGTTTTGGTCCTATCAGGTACAACCTAGTCAATGCAGTTTTACAGGTGTTTGTATAAAGCATTGGTTTAGAACTCAGCATAGTTGCCAATTCCATCTGTGTGGGGGGGGGGTGCAGTGAAGCTATTTGTACCATCCTGTGTCTGTGGTGCTGGAAGAGCCAGGCAAGGAGGGTAGGACTGAGTGGCAAATGTGAACTGACCTATTCTGGGCAGAGAGGGACTCTTAGCCTGGTGCCTTTTCATCAATTAAATTAGAGGCTTTGCAGATGAAACAGCCATAATCAGAGATGTGGGTTTGACTTATCAGATTAGTGATGACAGTCTTTATTAACTTGTGAGTAGGAGCACTTGTATGCAGAGAGAAAGGTAGGCTATCACTGTGATATGAGTACCAAAATCGGTCATCCAAGGGTAGGGTAGGGCCTAATAGAAATTGCCCTGATGGCTACACAAATAACAGACCCTGCATTTGGTTCTTGCCGTCAGGGTAACAAATTGGATGACTGATCACAGAGGACTGTTGCAGCAGGGAGGGTGGGGACAAAAGACATATAAAAGTATAATTATTCAAAATGTTTGCATTAGTCTGCTGTGGTGTGCAGGTAACACAAATTTGATAAGAGGGTTAGGAACTTGAAAGAGCAGGCAGGGCAGGATGGTTGTGCCCATCTGGAGAAGTTCAGTGTCCCTGTTTGGCCATGCTTGCAGCTCCAGAAAAACAGATCTCATGCAGGAAAGTGATGGTGAGCCTTACATAGAGTGGGCTGGCCAAAATCTGGGTACAGACAGGCTGTCCGATCTGGGGATGGTAGCCCTTGCCTGTATGTGTGAAGCAGCATACTTGGACAGTTCATGGGGCAGACCCAGTCTGCACGGCCATATCAGCAGCAAGAGGAGGGGAGTTAGGGTAATATACATAATGTCCAGATTTGCCACAATGCCAGTAAGAATACAAACTCCCTGATGTCTGACCGGAACATCTGAAAGAGTCCCCCATCTTGGAGCTCTCCTCACCTCAGAGGAATGAATATGCTTGAGTCCAGGAGGGAAAGGCTTTTAAAGTCAACATGGCAGAAGGTGAGAAAGGAGATATATATATATATATATATATATATATATATATATATATATATATATATATATATATATATATATATAATATATATATAGATATATCTTCTTCTTTCGGCTGTTCCCGTTAGGGGTCACCACAGTGGATCATCTGTTTCCATTTCCTTCTGTCCTCTGCATCTTGCTCTGTCACACCAACCACCTGCATGTCCTCTCTCATCATCATCATCATCATCCCCATTTTTTCCCATTTACATGGGGTTGGAGTATCGTATTAACTGCCACAAACTCTCTCGATTCAGTGCCACTCTCCTGCCTTCTTCAACACTCATGCCTGACTGTCGCAGATCTTTTTACACAATCCATCCACCTCTTTGCTGGAGGCCCTCGCTTCCTCTTACCTTCTTCCTGTCTGTCCCAAATCTCCCTCACCAGATTGTCTTCTGCTTTTCTACACATGTACCCATACCATCATAATCTGTTCTCTTTGATCTTTTCTGCAATTGGAGCTAATTTGGTTTCTGCTCTTATGTCCTCATTTCTTCACCTCTCCCACAGTGTGCATACTACCACCTTTCTCAGGCACTTCATTTCCATCACCTGTAGCTTCTTCAACTGTTCTGCCTTTACTGCCCAGGTTTCTGTACCATACAGTAGTACTGGTCACACCACTGTCTTGTACACCTTACTTTTCAGCTTCTTTGGCATTCTTCTGTCATAGACTACACCTGATACTCTTTGCCAGTTGGCTGCAGCCCCTCTGATTCTAGCTTTGACCTCTTCATTCAGACTGCCCTTCTCCTCAACCACCCCTCCCAGATACTTGAAGCTGTTTACCTGTTCCACTATCTTCCCATCTATCTCTATTCTCAGCTTCTTCTGATTTCCCCCAATGTGCTGCCATTACCACTGTCTTATCTGTGCTTAGTTTCTTCCCATGCGCCTTCAGATTTTCATTCCATTCTCCTATCCTTTGCTGAAGTTCTAGATCAGAGTCTCCCTGTACTGCCACATCGTCTGCATACAGCAGCTTTGTTGCTCTGACCCCACCAGCCTGTTTGCTGATGTAGTCCATTACCAGTATGAACAGCAGTGGGCTCAGAGCTGAACCCTGGTGTACACCCACTCCCACTGGGAACCCCTCAGTGAGGCCAAACACTGTTCATACTTGAGTCACTGGGTCCTTGTACATAGCCTGTAGTAATTCTACCAATGTTTATGGGACTTCAAACCACCGCAGTACTGCCCAGATCAGCTTTCTTGGGACCTTGTCATATGCTTTCTCTAAGTCTAGGAAAGCCCAGTTTGACTCTCTCCTCTTCTCTAGTTTCTTCTCCAGTATCTGTCTCAATGCAAACATCGGGTCAATTGTGCTGCATCCTGATCTGAATCCGAACTGTTCATCTCCCATCTTACATTCTACTATTCTGCGTATCCATTTATTAATCACCCTCTCCAGAACTTTCATGCAATGTGGTAGGAGTTTGATGCATCTGTACTGTCCACAGTTGTGGATGTCCCCTTTGTTCTTGTACACTGGCACAAGTATGCTTATTCTCCAGTCATCTGGGATACGCCTTTCTCTCCACACTGCAATTAGTACCCTCAGGAGCCATTTCTCCCCTAGCTCACCCAGCATCTTTATCATATCTGCTGTGACCTCATCTGAGCCTCCTGCTTTCCCTGACTTCATTTTCCTTAGTGCTGCTCTCACTTCTTCTAAGCTGGGCTCCTCTTTTACTCTCATTGAAGGCTGTTTCTGGGGCAGTACCACTTCTGTGGGGTTTTCTTCATTCAGAAGCTGCTGGAAATACTCCTTCCATCTGCCTTTGATGTCCTGTGGGCTGGTAAGCAGGTTGTTGCTGGAATCCCTTATGGAGGGTGTCTGACTATCTTCTTTATCTATCTGTCTTTGCCTTGCAACCTGGTATAGTTTCTTTGTGCCCCTTACTGAGTCACTTTCCAGAAGCTGATAGAGTGCCTCTGATGCCCTACTCTTTGCTATTGCAACTTCTTTCTTAGTTTCTTTGTTAGCTAACCAGTAGTCCTTCCTAGCATGGTCAGTCTTTTCAATCTCCCACTTCTTACTGCACTCCTTCTTTCTTTTGATTACTTCCTGCACTTCTGCATTCCACCACCAGCTTTCCTTATGTACCTTATTTCCATACCTGGCTTGGCCACATATCTTTTCTGTAGTCCTAACACATGCTGTTTTAGGTGCTGTCACTCTTCTTCAACTTCACCTATTTCCTCCTCTTCTTGGGGTGCTAGAGCCCTGAGTAATTCCTTGAACTGCTGTACTTTCTCTCCAGTCAACTTCCAGGTCTTCAGTCTGGTCTCTGTTGACCTTAGAGCCTTCTCTGACCACTGCTTGCAGCTGATTGTGGCAACTACTGGTTTATGCTGTGAACCGACTGTTTCACTGGGGATGACTTTGCAGTCATGGATTCTACCCCAGTGCCTTTTCCTTACTAGGAGGAAGTCTACCTGAGTTGCATGTTGGCTACTCTTGTATGTGATCTTGTGACTGTCTCTCTTTCTGAACCATGTGTTGGCTACTATCAAGCCATTTTCCAGACAGAAGTCTAGAATGGCTTCTCCTTCTTTATTCCTATTGCTCCACCCATGTGGACCCAGGCAGTCCTCATATCCTGTTCTGTCTGTCCCGATATGTGCATTTAAGTCACCCATTATCAACACCAATTCATGTTGTCCTGATTTATCTAGTAGGTCCTGCAACTGCTGTCTGAATGCACTCTTTTCCTCACTATCACAACCTTGCTGTGGGGCATAGGCTGAGATTATGAATACTGTCCTATCATTACACTGGAGTCTGATTGCTATGAGTCTGTCATTAATTCTGATGATATCCCTCACTGACTTCTGAAGCCTCTGTCTCACCACACTTCCTACACCATTTCTAGCCTGTCCACCACCTGAGTAGTAGAGTCTGGATCCCAAGCCAAGTGGCTTTGTTGCACTGCCCTTCCATCTCATCTCTTGGATACATAGGATGTCCAGCCTCCTCTCTATCATCATGTCATCCACTTCTAAGCTGCGTCCTGTCAATGAACCTACATTTAGCGTAGCAATTCTCAGTTCATGTTTGGCAGGTTGGTTGGTTTTATGTCCAGCTTTCACTCAAAAGAGCTATCCCAGGTAACCCAGGCTGGGCAACTAGACACCAGCCAGCCAGTAGCCTATTGACCCAGGGCTGCTGGGCTTTTATGGTGGGCACACACTGGCCAATAGGGGCACATATACCCCTCCCACCGTTAGCATGGGTCCCTGGCGTGGGTCAGAGAGTAGGCCGGGTCCTCAACCCACTTGTCACCGGTAACTACCCATGCCCATTTTTTTGGCAACAGTCAACATGACCAAATCACCTAGAGCTATATTTTAAACCGTCGAGTGGTTAGCCCTGCCACAGCATGCAGTTTGTGATCTGTGTTCTCCTATCTTGAGGATACTGCGCACCTCAATAGATGCCCAAAGCGGTTGGTCTTTTTTACAACTCTTCCCCCCATTGGGCACCATGTAGAGTCTGTGCAGCTGCCCACAGCTCCATTCATTGGTGAGTTTGAGATGGAAACACTCAGCATGTTTTTCGGACATGGGAGAAACCCCACGGAGACACAGAGAGAACATGCAAACTCCAAACAGGCATTAGTCGGAGGTCAGGATCGAACCTTGTTCCTTGTGCATTGGAGGCGAAGACCTTAACCACTAAGCCATCTGGTCTCTGTAAATGTCTCTTTCTCACCACATCCATAAACCTTATCTTAGGCCTCCCTCTTTTCCTGTTACCTGGCAGCTTCATCCCTAGCAACTTTTTCCCAATATACTCTGCATCCCTCCTCAGCACATGTCCAAACCAACATAATCTTGCCTCTCTGACTTTGTCTCCAAACCTTCCAACCTGGGCTGACCCTCTAAATTACTTATTCCTAATCCTGTCCATCCTCATCACAACCAGTGCAAATCTTAACATCTTCAGCTCTGCCATATCAAGCTCTGACTCCTGCCTTTTTGTCAGTGCCACTGTCTCCAACCCATATAACATAGCTGGTCTCACTACCCTCTTGTAGACCTTCCCTTTCACTCTTACTGGTACTCGTCTGTCACAAATCACTCCTGACACTCTTCTCCACCCACTCCATCCTGCCTTTACTCTCTTCTTCACCTGTCTTCCACACTCACCATTACTCTGAACTATTGATCCCAAGTAGTTAAACTCATCCATCTTCACCACCTCTACTCCCTGCATCCTCACCATTCCTCTATCCTCCCTCTCATTCACACGCATATATCCTGCCTTAGTCCTGCTGACTTTTATTCCTCTTCTCTCTAGAGCATATCTCCACCTCTCCAGGGTCTCCTCCACCTGTTCCCTACTCTCACTACAGATCACAATGTCATCTGCAAACATCATAGTCCACGGGGACTCCTTTCTGATCTCATCTGTCAACCTGTCCATCACCATTGCAAATAAGAAAGGGCTCAGAGCTGATCCTTGATGTAATCCCACCTCCAACTTAAATGCATCCGTCACCCCCACTGCAGACCTCACCGCTGTCACACTACCCTTGTACATATCCTGTACCACTCTTACATACTTCTCTGACACTCCTAACTTCCTCATACAATACCACAACTCCTCTCTCTCAATATATATATATATATATATATATATATATATATATATATATATATATATATATATACAAAAGATTGGATCATCTAGTGTAAGTCATGCAGAATCTCTCAGTGAAAATCCACAAAACACAAATCATGTTAATGTAAAATCATGTGATAAAATTCCTATGTTGCATACTTAAGTTGCAAAAGGCAAAATGGCTCCATTACAGAAGCACAATACAAAACAAATCAGCACTGAAAAGTGTAACCACAAAGAACAAGTTTTGTGTGTGCATGTGTGCCCATGAGTGTGTATGTGTGTTTGCATGTGTGGGCGTGTGCATTTGTGTAGGAAGAAGATGTTATGTTTGGAAGGGTTTCTTACAGTGTGTATGAGTGTGTGAATGGTGATCTGTCAGATGGCTGATTGTGCAACTCTATGGCCCAAATGGCACTTGCCTCATGGTAAGTATAATCTCTGAGCTGGCTATGTTCATTTTGCTGGTGCAGGGGGTGTGGGGCTTGCCCCAACTTAATAAATGTGTCTGCTGTGTTTTTCTTTGTTTTGAGTTTGTAGGTGTGAATTGCATGTGGGCTGGGTGTGAATGTGTCTACATACATACTCTTGCAAAGTAACTGCTTGTAATGAGCAGGATAGTCGACAAATGTGTTCTATCAATGGGCATTTTGTGCTGTACATGCTGCCAACTACTCTGCCAGCAATAGTTAAGACCAAACCAATATAGATCTATCTATCTATCTATCTATCTATCTATCTATCTATCTATCTATCTATCTATCTATCTATATGTTAATAGCACCCAGAGAGAGAGAGTAAGGTACAAATATACTATAATTTCAATGACATATTATAATTAAGACAAACTAAAATGTGTGCTAATTTTACATTTTACCTGCATGCTTTAAATTTAAAAGTGATGGCACAGTATATGTGAGGACTACCCTTTCACCATAAATAGTTGCATCCCATAATAGAGACGGTAGGCCCTGAAGGAACAGTATGGTAACTATGTTTTACTTGTAAACCACCCTGGTGTGCACATATTAATTCCTACCACAACAGCATTGGATAGCTGTATTACAGCTGTGTTCGTATGTGTCAGTGTACCACTATTAGTCACATGCTGTTTATAGCTATGTTCCCTGAGTTCACAGGTGTTGTCATGTCCAAGTACAGCTATACAAGGAATAGATAATTTCATCCCTGTTGAGAAGGCAGCCATGCTGCTCTCACACAAGAGGGATAGGCAGTGCCTCTTGGGAGATGACGTACTGACCAAAGTCTACAGGAACATTGGTGCAGGCACTGCTCCACAACATCAGTGCTGTGGCATATAGTCTTACAGATAATGGCAGAGAAGTTTTCCACAGAGGCTTTCACTAGGGATTGTCAGACTGATAGGACTGGAGGAGATTCTGGTGACTGTAGGTGGGAATTCTGACAGAGTGATGATCCCAAGAGGTATGGGAAAAGGTGCTGGGAAAGACCCACCACAGTATGTCACAGAAACAGTAGAATATGTCACTACTTCACATACAAAGTGTAGGTGCCATAGGTTCCCACTGCTTATGTGTTGCCATTTGAACTTTGGTAGTGCAAAAACCTGCAGGACAGCAGGAAATTTATGTATCTGATATACCACCCCAAAACACACAGCAGTAATGCCACATAGCTACATGTATACAACACTAGGATTTCTCATGTTCTGTATTAACAGGCAATATGAATATACCTGTGATACATATAGAGGCTAGTGCAGGACAAATAACTGATGTTGGTGTTCATGCAGGAGCCAACAGTGATATTCATAAACATATACCAGATTTCCTATTAGATGACACAGAGGGTACTGTCTGTATTTGACCTAGGAGGCTATGTACCCTCTGTACAGGGTGAAGGTATGGCTATTCCTGTCAGGGAAACCATGGCTGTAGAGTCTGAGTATTCATAGTCCCCAAAGAGGGAAGGCTCTCCTGTGGCTACCAGCAGCACAAGTGCTTCACCTGTGGGTGCATCAGCAGATGAGTGGACTGTGTCAGATGTGGGTATGCCCAATACAGTGCACTGTATTAAGGGGCATGATGCTGTCAAGTGTTAGAATTGTGCCTTGTCATGCAGGCAGCATTCAAGGTTTAATCAAGAGATGTCCAGGAGACAGTCTGCTGCTCCACAGTCCAGGGTGGAGCTGACTGCTGATGCATTATGAGTCACTCTGGGGGATGCTGCAGCCTGCAGAGCAGTATCGACAGCTCTGTAAGGACATGGAGTCCAGAGGCAACATAACAAATGGTTCTTTGAGGTCTATGGTGACACATACCCATCTCTATTGCCACCTCCATGTGGAAGACAACAAGTGCCATTATCACTGCCTATACTGAAGGTGTCGCTTATAACTGAGGTAGGGTACATTCACAGGCTGATCATGTAAGGAGCAATCAAAAGATGCACTGTTAACATCCAAGCTATGCAATGTATGACATTCTGCCACCCCTCATTGTGGACAGCAACAACACCTGACATCCAGTGGCAGGACACCTCAGCAGTGGACACCATTTATATCAGGATCATGAAGTAGCTCACTATCCTTGCCATGTGAGAGCCTCTGGCCTGTCTTGTAGTTCTGGCAGAATTGCTCCAAGTCATGGTCATTTAGTAGAATCCCATCTATGTCTCTGGAGGAAGTGATCCCTGAAACAGAGTGCATAATATCTCCACAAGACAGCTGTCCCCACTTGCAGTGATGTGCTCCCCCAACCAGTTTGTGTTGATGGCCATATATCATGTTGTTCTTTGGCACCTATGCAGATGATGACGCTATGACCCACTACACTGTCCATCCAATGTGGTGAATGTGCTAATGGCTGATGCACAGGATAACCTGACTATGCACTGTCCATCACAGCCTGCCCATTAGCACTGCCTGCATCATTTCTATGGTGCATGGTCTGGTGGTTTTCCTGTGTGTTACATGGTACTGCACTTCCACAGTATGGTCATCATTACTTTGGAATGTTCATTGCTGTTTTGTCTGAGCTGCTGTTTATTATACACTTTGCTATCTCAGGGCAGTGTTGTCCAGCAGGTTGTCCTTATGTTCTCTCTTGTTTTCCTCAGCAGATGTCATCACTGCAGTTTGTGTATCTGGGTGTGTGTACCTGGTCTTAGGAGGGGTACCATGGGGCTGGTCTACTTTTTTCTTTAGTACATAGAACTACAGAGGACATATCCATTTAGCGTGCTGTGACAGGGTAATGCTACAATGCCCCACTCCCCAGATATTTTCAGGCAGTAAAACATGATTTCTTTGTTATTTTTCTTTCTTTATGTCTTTTGCCCCCATGCCTGCTGACCATCAAGCCTCATGTCATGAGACTCAGCCCATTGTTCAACGTATTAAGGATGTATAGCACAGGGTGAGTTGTCAAGAAGAGTTTGTTATCCAGACAGCCATAAGGATTATTTCTTTCCCTGTTCACACTTAATAGCATGTAAACAATGGGGGCATTTCTGTATTAAGCTGTAACCTCATCTCTGGTGGTGATGTGAGTACCTGTATCACCTCAGGGATTACTAATACCCCACTTCTGCGCATGCATGCTCCTTCATGTGCATAAAATAGGACTACTGTCACCATCTTGGGTAGCCACTGCTCACATCTCTTTCAAGACCATCTCTTGTTTTCTGTCCTACTGGGCCACCGCTCTTAGCATTGGAGTAGCAGAAAATCTGGTGAAGAAGCCACAGTGTCCTCCCCCCAGGATAGGCAAGTCATAGTCCCTCATTTATCATTCTTCCCTATCTTCCTCAGCTCTTCCAGAGCCTAAACATCAGAGAAATTTCATCACTTTCCAACCATGAAAGGTTATAGCCCTTTGAGGGGATAACTGAGTAGACCATATGAAATAATCATGATGACAGCTGACATACATGTAGTAGCCGAGTATCCTATGAGAGCACAGATAGGCTATGTTGCATACTCACATGGTAGAGGATGCTGGATCTATAGTTCTGTGAGCAAAGATTGTGCTGTAGGCACGTTAATGAGGGCCACTATATGTGGATAACATATCCACATGTAATACAGCCTGGCACAGTGGCATTGTCTTTCACAATGCAGACCTTATGACAGGGGTGGTGGGGGCAGTTGCCCACCAAGGATAGTCTTGTATTTACAAGCTCCATTTATGTCCCCACCTGTGTAGTGGAGAGGTCATGGCACCAAACGAATGGCGTACACAAGAAATTTATACCATAGGAGAGAGCTGTTTTGCTGCTGACCTACTGATACATTGCATTTATTCTGCATGATAGGAAAAGGTGTGGCAGATACTGCTGTTGGCAGGTTAAACCACATTGTGCACAGGTGAGTTGGAAGGTGGTCAACATGATCTTGCATGCAAGGAACATAGACTTAACTACCTCCAGATCTATCACCAAGGCTGCTCCCACATGTCACCAGGGCTGCTCCCACACCAGATCTGCCACCAGTACTGTTTTCACAGCACAGTTCTCAGAGAAATAGAGCAGTTCATAATAATGTTCAGAAGTTACACTGTCGGGACATTGATTCTGTATGGTGATTTGACTATGTGAGCCTCAGTGCTAGAGATTGCAGAGATAAGTAGTGGTAAATGTCAGTCATGAAGCACATTTGTAACTCATCTGCCCAGTGTATGTGGATTTCACCATGTGCTCAACTCACACCCAGGAATATTTGGGCTTCAACTCTAACATGTGCAACACATGTGATGACTGACTAGTGTCTCTGTAGATTTGATTATCATGACTGTTTCTCAGGCAGAAGGTCCTGGATTCAATTCCCTGTAGAACCATTAGGTTTTCTCTAATAAAACTGAAGGCCTGCAACAACTACTAAATAAGGCTGAAGGCCTGAAGCAATTACAAGTAGTGTTTGTGACAACCTGCTGATGATTATAAACAAAGAAGCAAGGAAATTAATTTAACCCCTTTTTGTACCTGAAGCATACCTCTCAACTGTCCAGATTTTGGCAGAATAGCCAGACTTTTGCCTCAAATGTTTGATCTGTTCCTCACAAAATTTTTGGTTTTCTGGCAAATCACTGAAGATTCAAGTCACTAAAAAATGACATACATTTGAATTTCAGACTTTATTTCCTTCAGAAAATACATGCTAACACCAGTCTTGTTAAATCCTGTTATTCTAGCAACTTTCTAAGCTTATAAGCGCAATATTTAAAACTTGTCCCTGTTAGTAGGCCTTTGCTCCCTGCATTATGTTAGGCTTTGTCTATATTTCTTGCTCTAAGAAGTTGACAGGTATGGTTTGAAATGTAATTGCTTAAACTGATAGAGCTGCTTTCTGTATTACCTGTTCCTGTTGCATTTTGTTTTCTGTTTGGGAAATCTGTTTAGCCTGGTGAGTTTTGTTCTGTGTGGGAGATAGACACTTAAATCTCTTAAGCTTCACATTTCACGTTTTTTTTTTCCATTGGTTATTTTGCTTCTTGAGTGAGTAAATGCACAGATATCTGACATTGTCTTCTGTGATATGACTCAAGGCCTCCAGCAACTAGGTGTGTTTGGGACTCCCTGATAGTGATTTGAAACAAAGCGGCAAGGAAAGTAATTTAATCTCTTTTTGTGTCTGAAGTGTTGTTGGTTAAACTGATCAATTTTAAACTGTTTGGCATTGCTGTAGACTTGTAGTGCCTTATTTTGCTTTGCTGTTGGTTTACCTTTCCTTAAATCACCTTGTTAGCAGTAACTAACTAGCTCTTTAAATTACTGGGATAGCATTGCACTTAGTACACTTTTTGTGTGTGTGTTTTCATTAAGAGGATTGAATTTATTCACCTAGTAGCAGTAGGTGACAACCTAGTGTATCCAAATTGGATAACACACAGGACGTGCTCTGAGTGTAGTCATTTATTGGCCAGAGGGCTTACTAGTCATTATTCTGTGTTTTCAGTGCCTATATAAATGTGGTGCATTTACGCAACTTGTGGCTCATTTCTACAGAGCTCAGCAAAACTTGACATCCTTGCCTGTGATTTACAAGAATTTCCTTGCACCTATTGATGTCCAGGCAAAGTTAAGTACTCTTTTAAAGAAATTGCACTTGTTTTGAAGTTATTTAATGAACTGCTATTAATTCATTGAATTATTTACATTTTCTGTATTTTCCACTGCTTCACATTATTGTAGACTTGCAACAACTACTAAATAAGAGTCAAGGCCTGCAGCAATTACAAGCAGTGTTTCTGATTACTTTATTCACATTAGAGAATGGGTGACCTGTAGATTGCCACACTGATTGACCCATTATAGAGTACAATGCCCCATTTGGTATGTACCTCACAAGACATCTCCAACAACTGGAAGGGCCACAGAAATAACTCACAAAGAGGATTACCAGCCTCAAACAAATGCCCTACGCTGACCGTCTCAAAAAACTCCAGCTTTGCTCCGTCGCATATCGCATACTCAGAGGTGATCTCTGCCTAACATACAAAGCTATGTCAAACCCAGAGCTGTTGGACATGCTCCACTTAAAGAAATCCCAATCCCTCTGAGCTACACACTCTAGGGACCTAAACCTTGTCACCACAATAAACAGAACATGCCGGAGGGATAGATTCCTGTCCCAGAGACTTCCCATACTCTGGAATAAACTACATATCTATATCAAACAAAGCTCCTCATTAGCACTCTTCAAGAAAAGTCTTGATGACTGGATAGGAAATAGGAAATTTACCGTGGGGATCACCTCTGTGGCTCTGCTCGACAGTAGCACAGGAAAATCATTTTTTTGGGTGGCAAAAGCCAGGGTACCTTTTTGGCTGGGCTTGTATAGGCCCCAGGACCGATAGCCTAGTACCTACCTATGAATAATTGTATACGAACCCTAATTGGAATAAATGGGATCATACCATAGATAATTTGAGGGAGATGCCTCTGTCCATTAGTAATACAGGGGGCAGTCCTTTGTTTTATGTGGATGGAGAGTCTGCTCCACATTATTGGCAGTCTCTGCAAGATATACCCATCTCTCTAAACTGTTCTGTTGATGTTGTAGAAGAGGTTTAGATCCATAGACCAAGTATTTCTATTCCATTTGACTTGCTGATGTGTAGTAAATCTATCAGTACTGGGTCAGAAGATGCCTTGTATGCCAGACAAAGGTCACCTCTTACCAGTCTGTAGGATACAAACTATAGTGACAGGGCTTTGAGTCTGTCCATGTAGGACATGCTGTTTAGGCCTTGTATCCTTTTAGTAAGGTATCTCTGTGACCATTCCACTTATTGCATATGACTGGACAGATACATGCCAAAGGTGGCATTATATTCAATGACTGGCCTAATGAGGGCTGAATAAAGGGGAGCAATGACATCTCTAGATCTAGACACAATCCCTTTGTTTATAAGCTGTGCAAAAAAATGAATTTCTTATAACAATAGGCAGATGTTGGTCAAAAGTTGTCTGCTGCTTTCACATACATACTAATCGTCGTGTCCTTGAGTATTAACTTTTGACTGGGAACATCACAACTGTCTGATGTTGATTAAGCAAACACACCCCATACCACCACCAGCCAAGTTGTTTAACATATCAAATGACAGTTTCAAATGTATTCTAAATGTCCCTCACTCCAGCAATTTGACCTTTTGATTAGGTTCACCTCAGTTGTCTTTCTATGACCTAATGGAAGAAATTTTGCCATATTAATGTCGTCAGCTTTGTCAGGCAGAGAAAATTGTCCCCTACTCATCCATAATTAACTGTGTTCAAATGACAGTAAGCTTGATCATTTGACACAACGAGTTACTAGTCTCTCTCTCCACAAACACATCCAGATTATTCATTTTCTGAATGGATACATATCTAATGAATGAGGGTTATCAAGGGAAAGAAATTATGCCTATTATTATTTTATAATTTATATTTTTATTTTGTAATTTATTCATGCACATTTGCTCTACCTATGTTTATTTTATTTTTATTACATGATAGTAGGTCACTTGCTTTCACACGCATATTGACCTCCCCGCCCCCTCAGAATTACCATCATCTGACTGCATACTCTTCTGATATATTACTATGGTCAAATGAAGCAAATTTTGCCAAAATTAAACATTTATTTTAGACACACACACACACACACACACACACACACACACACACACACACACACACACACACACACACACACACACACACACACAAGCAAACACTCACACATTTTATCACTACTTTCTTACAGTTGTTGATTCTTATTAAGCTCCATTTACTCTAGGTTTGGCTTTCCCTGTATACTACATTCCCTATCTCTTTGTTCATAAATAAAGTAGCAAACATTGAGTTAGACCTCTTCAAAAAATGCTGTTTACTCATAATGCACATTATTTTTAATATATAAGTATGCAAAGTGTATACATAAATGACCCCTATTTTAATGTAGTACAAAAGAATCAAAAATAATTACCTTTCTTAACCTTATTTGTCTCCTTTTCAATGCAGTACACTGTGTAAACAAAAATACACTAATTTACTTATGGACAGTAACTGTGTCAGCTGTAAGTAAGTAAATGAAAATTAAATATATTATGTCAATGTCTCTGACTAGGAGAGAAATTATGTCAATGACTTCAACTAAGTGAGATAATTAAGCATTGCATTACATTAGTGAGCTTTCAGTTCAAATACAGGACTGGCTATCAAGGTCATCTTTATAGGTTTAGCAGCCCCTAGCAGAATTAAAAGATTCATGGGGATTGTGGTAGCTAGTGATTTCAAAGCAAGAGGGGCTGCAGAAAACAACTGAATTGAAGGGTCTGACTGAAGTAGGGTAAAGAAATGACAACTCAATGATCACTTTACTTGTAATCAAGCAAAAGATGGGATCAGTCACATTCGTGCAACAACTGCCTAAATACTCACTCATTCTAGTCATTTTCTTGACTAAATGCACATCAAGCATCTGACAAATATTGAACTGTGAGAATTGACAAAAAGGATCAGATGGCTCCATTCACAGATGGTCTCCTTGCCCACTAATTGCAGACAGATTTGACTGCGTACAGCTCATTTGTCTGACTGTGACCAAGTCAATGAATATGTACACAAATAATGGCCAAAGTAATGAATTTCAGCTCATTGTTTTCAGACACATACAGTACAACCCATTGCATCTTTACACATTTTATGCAAGTGTATATATACACACACACACACACACACACACACACACACACACACACACACACACACACACACACACACACACAAACAAACAATATACCCACCAATTACAGCTTGACTGTGTATATCTCAGACATCTGACTGTGATCCTTTAATGAATAATTACATAAATAATGCCAGCAATAATATATTTCAGCTCATTGATGTCAGATCCACATACTGCAACCCAGTGTATAGATATACACACTTGAGAACACATGCACACACACACACACACACACACACACACACACACACACACACACACACACACACACACACACACACACACACACACACACACACACACACAGTATTAACTATCACAAAATAGAAACTGCCATATAGTTTGGTGGCAGTGAAGCTCTCATATTTTAATGAATTAGAATCTTATTATTATGTAAAAATAAAGTTTTCTTGTATGCTCTCATGTCAATCCACAAATCATTTTGGATTTTTTTTTACTTTTTTTCTGGCTGTCACAAGCTGATGCAGCTTGTGCCAATGAAAATGGCTGCTCACTATTTTATCTAGCAGCCCAGGCAGCTCCCATTAAAACATTATTTGTACCCCCCGATAATGCCAGGGCAACCTATAATAAGGTATAACGGCCTCAATCACTTATTCCCTGTGGGAGTGCACATACACATTGAGTTGTTTTAAAAACAATGCTGCCAAGTCAGCTGACTTTCTACTTTTTAATGGAAATGAGAGTCGTGAATGCCAAAATGGTAAAGTCAGAAATCTTTAAAGCAAAAAAAGTACAAAGTCTAAACAAAAATTATGACAAGCTGCCTGCTTGTATAAACCATAATAGAATTACAGGAATCAACACAGCTTCAGTACAATTAAAGAAATTAGATCTCACACAAACACACACACACACACACACACACACACACACACACACACACACACACACACACACACACACACACACACACACACACACAGAGCAAAACCAGGGACTGAGTGAATTTCAGTAGATTAGCTGGGTAAGTTCAGAAGAATTAAGCTCAAGAAGGCCAAACAGGATTAATCAAACCAGATATTTGTAAGACAAAAATGAAAGAAGGGGCCCCAGCTAGAGGAAGAGAATCAGGAATTTACACCAGAATTAGCCCAAGGGACACAAAAAGAATAAAGAATAAAGAAATCATAGGTCTATAGGTGAATAGGCAAATACTAGTCTAACTGCCCTGAAAGACCAATAACCTGAGATTATAATCAAGCCCTGCACATTATGTCTATGAAGTGAAAACCTTAATCATTATGCTAAACCTGCCATCTCCTCAAGAAGTCTTCAATATTACAAGCCTAGCTAATAACTAGAGGTCAGAATCAAACCCTGTACCTTGTATCTTTGAAGTTAAGACCCGTTATGCCCCCCCCCCCCCCCCCATCAGCAAGCCCTAACAAGATTAACAGTATCTGGAGGCTTCCAGAATATAAAAAGGTAAAGGAGTCCAGCAGGATTTGCAGACTTGGTATGGCCCTGCAGAATTGACTGAAACAGGTGATTCATAGAAAAGGAATTTGCATCACCATTATCACAATTAAAAGGTTTATGAATGCACATCATTTTTAGATTCTCCAAGCAGGAATCAAAGGGTCCCCATTTAATATAGCAATGTCCATGACTCACAGCAAATTGTTGATTCTGTAAGATTCATTTATTCACAGTAGCTACATAATTAGTTATGTCCGATGAAGACAATCTAAATTTATTTTACATTGCAGTCAGATGTGAGCTTGAATTTTAGACAGAACTAACTCTAGTCTGTGGTTCCTCATTGTCTTAAAGTCATTGTTATTCAACTAATTATTGACTGCACAGCAGTACTGCACAAGTTTTTGTTCCTTTGGCAGAACTTTAGCCAAATATCAAAGTAAGATAACTTGCTCTGGTTGTGGGACTTTCTCGAGTATATGGTTTCTGTTGATTACAGTGTTCATCGATGCTTTGAACAATCTATGGAGACAGTAAAGACCTGCGTACACTGCCACTTTAAGCAGTTTTTTAGTAACTCCTCCTCCTCGACTTGTCAACAGTACTACACTAAATAAATATGACTTCAGTGCAATTCAGGACTGCCCATCTTAGCTGTAAAATGGACATTTTTCATTTTGTCCCTCATTGATTATGGTAATAGCCATGTGTTGATGATTAGAAAAGCATCAGTGTCTGCATCAAGAACTTTTTGACAAAATCAAGTTATGGTCTCACACTTCAACCAAATGTTCATATCTACTGAGCTGTAAAAAATGCTAATGAAATGTATGTTGCAAACTGTTCAGCACAAACAGATCTTTAATGTGATAATGTTTATTTGATTTTAGGTCTTAAACCAGATTTTATAAGTCATAATAAACTCAGTAAATATGAATGTTATAATATTTTGTAAACAACTCAGAAGATCTTGGTAACCACTCCTGTTACATACACACTTTCAGCAGCATTTTGTCCCTCTGTCAGCTTTCATATCGGGGAAAAAGTTATGTCTGTGTTACTTGGCTTTTGAAATATTTAGAAAAATATGAAAATTATGACATGGTATATGAACAAAAATTAATATCTCTGATGCAGCCCTAGACAGAGGTCAAATATCAGTGCATTTTTGCTGCCCATCATGTAAGCTTTGAGAGGAAATCTTTCAGTAGCTTGTAAATAGTATGCTTTTGAAATTATAAATATAAATATGAAACAGGTTATGTTTGATGCCTGGTGGTGTCAATAGGATGTAATTGCAGACACTCCTAGAGGTGTCACTATACTGTAATGAATTCGGAAAGGTCAGTGTATTTAGCTTGTTGCTTGGCATTTTTGCTTTTTCAGAGACCCTGCCTGCTGCTGCTCTGTTCTTACTTAAGACTTCCATTCTGTTGCCTCATATGAAGAGGCTCTATGCCTTCATATAAATGCATGTTTACCAATGCCAGTGATTAGCAACAATGAAAAAAAAAAAGACTGATAAAAAATGAGCTTTCAGTTTCTCCCAACCCTTCCTCTGAAATGCAGCTCTCGCTCCACTTTCCACCTTGCTCTCTTCTCTTCTTACAATATGCTGTCCTTTCCTGGGTTTCAGAGTCCTTCCTTACCACTTTCTGACACTTATAACACTGAACTGCCCACTTTGTAAACACTACCTCAAGCTATTATCAACATATTTCAGGAGCCATTTCTCCCCTAATGTGCCATATATCTTGGCCATTTCTGCTGTAAATGCACATGCGACTGCTGCTTTCTCTGATTTCATTTTCCAAGTGCACTTCATATGTCTTCTGCATTGGGCTCTCCTTCTTTTCTCAGCTTAGGTCATACAAGTGGCAGCATGGTTTCAGTGGGGCTTTCTTCATTCAGAAACTTCTGGAAGCACTCCTTCCATCTCTCCTTGATGTTCTCTGGCTTGATGAGCAGATTGTTGCTGACATCCTTTATGAATCATATCTGCTGAATATCTTCTTTATCTTCATTTTTTTTTTCCTCGCAACTTGATAGAGCCTTTTTGTACCATCTTCTGAGTCACTTTTTAGAAGATATTCAGGTTTATCTGATGCCTTGCTCTTTGTCATTGTGACTGCTCTCTTAGCTCTTTGTTAGCCAATCAGTATTCCTTTTTAGTCTGGTTAGGCGTTTTGCTCTCCTACATCTTCCTGCACTCTTTCTTTCTTTTGATAATTTCCTGGACTTATGCATTTTACCACCAGCTTTCCTTAAGTACCTTATTTCCATACCTGTCTCACCTGTGTGTTAGTTCTATTGTCTTCACACATTTTGGTTTCAGACACTGGTGCTCCTCTTCAACTCCACCCTATTTCGTTCTATTCCTGAGGTGTTAGAGCCTTGAGTATATCCTTGAATTCCTGTTCCTTCACAGCATTTAACTTCTAGGTCTTCAGCCTAGTTTCTATTGACTTTACCGCCTGCTCTAATCACCACTTGCAGCTGATTGTGGACATTAGTGCTTTATGCTGGAAGACAACAATTTTACAATAAATGACATTACACACTCTGATTTGACACCATTGTCCTTTTCTTAATAGGAGGAAGTCTACATTTATTGCATGCTGACCACTCTTGAATATGATTGTGTGAATGTCTGTCTAAAGACAAATAACCTAAATATGTACTGTGCCAACTCTAACTAAAAATTTGACAAATGGCCCCGTCAGACTATTTGAAAGCTAGCTCTTTAACTGTAGTAGTGTTACTCAATAAACCTATTTTGGGGAAGTGGGTAGAACCCAGACCTCACCAAAATCTGTACAGATACAGGGACAGCATGCAGACTGCATACAGGTTGTAACCAAAGGTCAGGACTAAACCCCCTTAGGTTGAAGACTGAGGCAATAAATAAATAAACACGACAAATCAAATCACCATGTAGGGGCTAGTTTGTTGTTTAGCAGCTAAATATTTACATTATGCACATCATGAAATACAGATAATTACTTCACCTTCAGTTTTCGGGATGACAATCAATACTCTTTATTCATTATTATAAACTTGAATCCAATTCAGGGTCTTGGGTTGGAGGTAGAGTCCATCCCACCACTCAATGAATGCAAAGTAGAGAAACTTATCATAGACAGGTCACACAGACATACACCCACACCCACACAAACACACACACAAATGCACACGCACACACTCACAGTTATAGGTAATTCAAAGGATGTCCAGTTCACCTGCAGTTTACATTTGGAATGTGTGAGGAAACCAGAGCACTCAACAAAAACCCATATGGGCCCAAAACAACGGGGTTATGCAGACACCACAAAGAAGCCACCTTAACCAAGCTCCAAGCTGGGGAGCCAAGTACTGTGAGTTATAAAGCTAACTGTTGTGCCACTGTGTTGACTCAATCAATAAGCTATTGAAAGCAGTGACACAACATTCCATGCCATATGCAGTATCTTGTCTGTTAATGCCAGCAGGAGAAAATAAATAGTTCTCAGAGTTATTGGCAATTATATGTGTAGAAGGTTTTTGGAAAAACATGTATAATAAACGGGTGGTATAAATAATATTTGGTGTTTAAGACTAAGATCTAATTAATGAACCACAAAGTTCTGTATATAAGTAGAGTGGCAAAGATGCTGTCATGTTATGACACACCACAACCAATGATTGATTCATTCCTGGGTTAATTATATTTCACTGAACATGTTTGTGGTTCTTCTGGTACAACATGTAGAAATGTTTCTCCTCTTTCCCTCTCCCATATGCATGTAGTTTTATTTTGTTAT
>NC_056729.1:382433626-382486126 GCF_019279795.1 Protopterus annectens
AATCATGAGAAGCAGTTACATTTTTAGAAGTGTTTTCAATATTCAATGAAGCCATGGAATTGCTTTAGGCCAAGAAAAAAAGGTGACTGTTCTTGAAATCAGGAATATCACACTGGAACTTCTACAGTTTTGGGACTTGTATACGTTTTTCAAACATTACTACTTTATCATTATATTTATATTCCAAAAAAGAAAATGAACAATATATCTAAATGTTTTGCTAAAGTAATTTAACCTCATTCAGTAAAGTATTTTCCATAGGATAAAAAAACAATTAATTCATAAGTTTCATATAGTTAATGCTAAGTTCAATATTTAAAGACTGTCACATTTCAACTATTCCAGATGGTGATTTATATAATTAGGTATTTTAAGGATACATAGACAATAGGGAATGACTTTAAGATGAATGCATGCATCAATGAACAATCATTGCTGCAGTAGTTTCTTGTATTTCAGTAGTTTAAACTCAAAATATTTAATTAATTTACTAAAAGTCTTATGTTCCTTCTAAGACATATTATCAGGTGCAAAAAAAGGTGGAGGCTGTAAATTCAATAAAGGATTACCAGATAGCTGTATCTGTTGTTTATATTTATTGTCAACCTTGATAAAAGAAAAGTAGAGTGATAGGATAACTTCTGTGTATCTTGAAAATATTCCCTTGGAAATTAACTGGACTAGAGAGAAGGATTTCTTGACTGTGATGGAAACATGATGATCAAATGAGATAAAGTTATTTCCATATGTACCTAGGTCACTTATGACCATATTTAGCTGAAAAGGAGTATCATTTATAACACATGGGGTTGTAAAATCCTTTCTGCCAAATATTACAATACTCCACTTTTTGCATTTAGTTTTGAGACTATTTTTGATACACCACGGATGCGCATATTCTGGCCCATGCTGAAGATATTTTGCATCAGCAGATGAGTGGATAACAGTTCCGAGTTTGCAGTCATCAGCAAAGTTTTCAACCACACTTCTGGGATATTGGTTTGGATGTCTGAAAAATAAATGCCAAACAGGAGAGGGCATAGAACTGATCCATGTGGAGCCCACTAGTTACACTTTTTCATTCAGAGAGTGAACCATTAACGTTCACAACTTGAGGTCTGATGGATAGCTAACTTACAATCCAGTGGGCAGTAAAGAGGTTTACATTAAGCTTGTCTAATTTTTCAATGATATTGGCATGGAGGATACTGCCAAAAGCCTTGGCCATATTGAAATAAGCAGTGTGTACAGAATGACCACTGGTCATATCCCATGTAACCTTTTCAAAGAAGCTTACTAGGTTCAGGAGTTAAGACCTGCCCTTCACAAAACCAAACTGATTGGGGTCTGGAGCAATTAAGTTCCTTGTGTCTGCACAGATGAGTTCTGCTATGACATATTCCATGGCTTTGCATATAAAGCTAGTGAGGCTGATGGCTCTATACTTACCAAGGTCTGTAAAGCAGCGACTCTTTTGTAGGGCAGTCACAGCAGCCATGACAGAATTGCTATTGTCTGAAGTTTTTGAGATGTATTTAGCCATGATAACTCTACTAATTCATATTTTAAGATGAAACTGTGCATTTTGAACTCTTGTGCTACTATTTATTAATATAATTAGGGCATGATGGCATTTGATCCTTGTATCTGGGACTACATTAATACAGACACTGATTTATGATTATTAAAAATTAAAATTTTTTGATCAGCACTGTGAATTTCATATAATTTTAAGTGCATCTGTGCATATTCAGGGTTAAAATGGACTCGGTATAGAACACATACAACAAACTGATATTTTTAGAAGTAGTCAGTATAAGAAGGAACATAAGGTGTGGTAAATTAGTATTCTGGCCTAGAATACTTTTTTCCATACAAACATTTAAAAAAAATCTCATGTTTTTCAGTACCCAAATTTTGCTGTATTAAGAGAAAAAATAGTGACTTTACATGTGAAGCTGCATCGTTATATTGAGTTATGTGGATACCAAAGAGAAGAAAATGTCTTCTGTTGATATGTTGTGAGTTTTAAAGGCAGAATTGCTGGCCAAGGTGTATTATACTGCAGAAGGCTGATATGATGCCAGTAGGTTTCTGGGATTGCCAAATGTGCCCTGGCTTTTCCTAAGTTACCACTGCACATCCCAAATGCTGACAGTAAGCAGTGACATCCAGACCTATCCCTCATATAGATACTGAGAAATGTGATTTGGTCAAAGGCTGTTCAATCCTAAATGCCTTGGCAACCAGCCTGTTGGTGGACTGCTCAGACTGACAGTATAAATATCCAGCTCATGAACTTGCTGAGTTTGCTTGGAGCAATTTATAGACATGAGAGTATTAATAGTTTATAGAAGTTGAAGCACTGTTACAATGAAATGCAGGAGAATTTGAACCACTTACATTTACATGTTATAATTTATTGTTAATCTGCCTGTCATATATCTCAGACTAGCCTTTATCTTTAATGGATTTTTACTGTGCCCAAAATTCTGTTTTGCTTAAACATATATATATACTTTCATAGGTCCAGCATTCAAACATATTACACAAATTGCTAGTCTATTTGTGGGAGGAGCACCATTATACATATCACATTAACACATGGAATCATAGGTACTGTGGATTTTTTTACCTGCCTCTTATTTTTCTCATGATAATTTTTAGGTAGTCAAAATAATCTATTTTGGAAAGGAATTCTGATGAGTCATTTCTCTACTGAATAACATGCATTAAATTCCCTCTTCCATTTCACACTGCCTTATTTAAAAACGTACTGTTATTAGATACTAATCTTTTGTACAGAAAATTATTAGAATTGTCTTAAAGCACTGAGAAATAGCACTAAGTGATATTTTATGAGCTGCAATTTCCAGTAGACCAAAAATCTCATATGGAAACATTTAGAGCATATTGGACAGACTGACCCCCCCCCCCGACTATTTTTTTTTTTGTTGGAATCCATTCAGGAGCCTCATTCCAGACTTTAGTCTGTGTCTGTAGGAATCAGTCTGACAGACAGTGCATAAACAGACATGCTCACCATATTTATAATACTTTTAACAGTCACATCTTGGGGATCCCTGTCCCTTAATATACATAGGACAACCATCTAGAAGAGTCAGAGACCTGGAATATCACATTTTTTTTAATAGCAGGACAAGCACTAGCCCTATTGCTGAAAATTTCTATAAGAACATATCAGGAATGAAAAGTTCTAAATGATTTTTTTCATCATGTTGTATAAAGCACCCAGGAAAAACCTCTGCCTGAATTCCTCAAAAACATTATGTAGGTAAGAATCAAAGGTTATGTTTAAGCATGGCAGAATGCATCCAAATGACTCATGTTTCACATATTGTCTACTTATATATTTGCGGGGAAATCTTTTGTAGTCTTCTGCCAACACTGCAGTTCTGAGGAAAGTTCTTTGGGCTACTCTTCTGGACCATTTTCCTCAGCTGTACTTCCCATAGAGTGCCTTTATGGTGTGACCATTAAAAGAAACTTAATTTATCAAGGGTATGGGCAAAGAACATTTGTATCTTATAAGCACCAATAGGGGAGGTCATATATAAATCACTCTTACTCTCCACAACTAGACCTGCTATACATGTTCACCACAAGTAATAACTCTTTGTTCTTAAGGAATCCTGCGTTATTGTTCCACTCAAGCATGGTGAGGACCAAACCAATTTTTCAAATTCATTATCACCATCATCATTACTTCATCTCACTTCCCCCCGCTATACATGGGTTGGAATGCCAACTATGCCCACCTGTCTTAAGGGCTATTATCCTACCTTCATTGATGGTCATGCTCAACTGTTGCAGGTCTCCTGTCATGTAATCCATTCACCTCCTGCTTTAGCATCCTTGTCTCCTTTTGCCTTCTTCCTGTTTTTCCAAAATTTGCTTTACCCAATTGTCTTCTGCTTTCCTGTATACGTAACTGCTGCAGCCTGTTCTTCTTAATTTCATTGCAGTTGTGGATACTTTGGCTTCACCTCTGAATTCCTAATTTCTTCATTTGACCCACAGTGTGCATCCTAAGCTTTCTTAACTGCTCTACCTTCACTGTCAGTTTCTGTACCATACAGTAGTGCTGGTTTCAACTCTGTTTTGTATGTAGTACTTTCTAGTTTCATTTGCATTCTTCTGTTGCACACTACTCTGACTCTTCATGGCAGTTGGTTACAGCAACTGATTCTAGATCTCACCACCTTATTTAGAAATCCCTTCAGCTTAGCCACACCACCCACGTACTTGAAACTGTTATCATATTCCACCATTTTCCATTCTGTCTCAGTTTTCAATTTCTTCTTACTTGCATGGTTTGTTGATAGGATTGCTGCCTTGTCTGTACTCAGTTTAATCTTATGTGCCTTTACATTTCCATTTAAGTCCTATATCATTTGTAGAAGTTCCTGTTCAGAGTCTGGTTGTATGTAGTATCACATCCACTGTATAGAGCAGCTTTGTTAATCAGTTCTTTCTAACCTATTTGCTGAGAAAGTCTATCATCAGTATGAGCAGGAGTGAGCTCATAGCTGAACTGTGATACACACCCACTCCCACTGAGAGCCTTACTCTAAGTTCAACAATGTTCAGATTTCTCTCAGTGGACACTTGAACACAGCCTGCACTAATTTCATCAAGGTTTCTGGGACCTTGAGGCATCACCTGACTACTTAAATTGGAATTCTTGGAACCTTGTCATATGGTTTCTCCATGTTGAGGAATGCCCATTTAGACTCTTTCCTCATTTCAAGTTTCTTCTCTCCTATATGTCTCACTGTAAGCATTAGGTTGGTTGTGCTACATTCTTGTCTAGATCCAAGCTGCTCATCTCTTATCTTACTTTGAACTACAGAGCGTACTTCTTTATCAGTCACACACTCCATCATGTTCTTGTAATGTGAAAGGAATTTGATATCTTTATACTGCCTGTAGTTATGAATATCTCCTTTGTTCTTGTACGCAGTACTAGAATGTTTATTTTCTAATCATTTGGGATACACCTCTCTCTCTCTCTCTCCTTCTCTTTGTCCATACTGTGGTGAGTATCCTCAGCAGCCATGTCTTTCCTAATGACTGCGACTTCATCAGACCTGACACTTCTCCTGACTCCACTTTCCTTAATGCACTTTGTACGTCTTCTGAAGTGGATACTCCTTCATCCTCCATCATAGGCTGTGCATGGAACAAAACAGCTTTTGTGATACATTCTTCATTCGGAAGCTTCTTGAAGCATTCTTTTCATCTCCCCTTCATGGCTCTGGGACTGATGAGCAGATTGTTGCTGGATGGGATAGACAGATTAGGAGAAGACATATATAAATCACATTTTCCCCCTCAGCTAGACCTCTGTTACACTTGTTCAGAGAGATGATCACCACAGGAAATACCTTTCTGACTTTAAACAGACCCACATTATTGTTCTTCCTAAAAATGGTGAAGACTACTGTAAGTAGTGATACTAAGATCTACATGAGGATTCTGGCATTCAGAATCCAGGGGATCCTTCCACATCTGAGCTATCTTAACCACACTGGCTTTGTAAAGGGAAGAGCAAGCAGTGACCATCTTCAGTTGGTCAACATAATTCAGGTTTCAGGTCCTTGTGCTGTTATTTTTGTAGATTTTGAGAATGCATTCAGCTCTATTGCCTGGATTTACCTCTGGGAAGCTCCTCCCTGATGACATGATCCAAGCTATTCCTGCTTTCTGCTCTCAACCCAGTACAAGAGTCATGACTAACTCCTTAATCTTGAACCCTTTTTCCTTGCAGAAAGGCACACAGCAGGAATGCCCAGTGTTGCCACCTTATTTCTGTTTGCTGTCAAACCTCTAGTGCAACATTTTTGGAAACAAAAAAGGCACAAAGCAGGGATGCGCAGTGTTGCCACCTCACTTATATTTGCTGTCAAACCTCTAGTGCAGCATTTTAGGAAACAAAACGTTCTACAAGGTTCACTGTGGATGGAAATCAGTGTGAACATTCTGCAGTTTATATTTGACTGCATGCTGCTTATGCACACTCATATGACAGTTGCCATGGTTTAGCACAAAATGGTAGAAATGTTCTGTCAGTTTTCAGCATTGAAATTTAATATTAATAATAATAAAACAAAAAATATATATTTCCTTTAAATCAGGGGTCATATCCACAACTCTCCTTTCAGTGGTGTACTTCAGTCTGTTCCTATTTAGGAACCCTTTTACTCTGCAAAACTATTAAGATGTTAAGATTTGAACTATGGCCCCCTATGGCAAGATTTGCTTGTGTACAGTCAGATAGCAGTTACATCTTCCCTTATTGTAGCAGGATCATCACCATGAAAATATTTTTCGTAAAGTTTTCTTTACATGGCTATGAAGTGCTGTTCCCTTCCTAATTAGGTTATTAGGCATGATAACTTGATACTGTGTCTCATTTTATAGAATTAAATGCGTATCCCTTTTGAATATTTGTAAATAGTTAAAAGTTCTTATTTGCTGTATTTTGTTAGTGAGGGATCAGGCTGAAATAGTGTATTTGCATTGACTGATAACTGAGCCATAGTGATTGTACTACTGTTCTTTTTTATTGTTGATATTTTCATGGAAAATGGTATCTGAAGTATGCTAGTAAACTGGGACGATTACGATGTCCATTAAATACTACATTAATAAATCTGTTAAGTTTATATTGTGTGTAATTATTGGCTGTAATTGTTATAACTGAGTGCATGGAAAAAACTTTTTGTTACTATTCTCATTAAGGCAGCATGGTGGATCTGTGGTAAAATTTCTGCCTCACAGCTAACTGGTCCAGGATCCAGGGTTCATTCCTAACCTCCTGTTACCGCATGTGCCTTTGCAGTGGATGCCTGTTCTCCCTGGGTTAATATGGGATTAACCCACATAGATACTTTTTAGAGGGTAGGTATGTTCTCTGATCTAGTTATTGAAAGAGTTCTAGCAGTTTAGTACAAACTATTCAGGCTATAAGCAGCTAAGAAGTTTCATCCTGCAATCCTGTGTTTGATTAACTTAGTTATAACTTGCCTTCTATGAGACCTTCAGCAAAGAGCTTAACCAAGCATTGCTCTAAAAAGAGGCCATTGTGTCTATTGGACTTGCTTTGCTTTAAAAAAAATGTAAGAGAGAACTGGCTCCCCAGGCTAACTTGTGACAGGTGAATAGTTTGAGATGTTAAAAACTGATGTGAAAACAATGACATTGCTGTTACGATAAAATATAACAACTATTTTATCCGTGAATGCAGTAGCTGCTTTTCATTATAGTGACTATGTATTTTGAACCTGCTCCAGCTTATGTAACTGTCACTCATAAGTAAGCACTGTCATATGATTTCACTTTCTAGGACAGAAACATTTATCTTTTTTTTTTTTTACAGAGTTATATGAAAATCTTTGTAAAAAATCTGGGGAGAGTTCATCTTAGCATTTCTTAAAAGAAATAACATCGTGTCACATCCAGACAATTATTACTGAAATCAAAAACGTGAACAGGATAATCTTTCCTTAGGGATTTATCATCCACTGTCATTGGATTGTTCAAACATGCAGGAAATAAAACTGGCCCTCTCAGGAAGAGACCTGGATCATTTTAAACATCATTAGATGACTTAAATAAACAATGACAGTACAGTAGGGGAGCTTTGATAACCCACAGAGGCGATTCATTTTGGTAACATATGAAATGCTGCTACCTACGTTTTGGTTGAACGTTTCCCCTTGGTATAGAAATGGTCATTAAACTTAATTAAACCATCAACAGAAGTGAATATTCTGAAGTATCAAAGAAAGGCAAATGTATATGACCTTAGGAATAGGAACTCAGCTTATTTTCATTAAGAAGGAGGCATGCAAATGTGCCAGGCATCTGAATGAAACTTTTTGACATATGGCTGTGCATAATAGAATATTGGACAGCATTACTTTCACTTATCTTAAGGACCTGTATAATACTATCATATACAAAAGTGGCACAACAGATAGTGTTATTGCCTCACAGCAAGAGGCTCACCAGTTCGATTCTTGGCTAGGGTCCTGTGCAGAGTCTGCATGTCCTCCCTGTGTTCACATGGGTTTCCTCCTGCTGCTCTGGTTTCTTCCCACATTCCAAAAACATGCATTAGATGGATTGGACACTCTAAATTATCCATAGGTATAGGTGTGCATGTGAGTGTGTGGTGTGGAAGAAGTACCACAGCAGAGCTAGCCTCCCAGTGGTGTAAACCTTGGCTGTAGATGACTGTTACCTTTGAAGTGACACCCTGACCCCATGTGCAGAACAAGGGATGATGGATGAATGGATACAAAGGACCTAGAAGTTCACGAGTAAAGACAAAATGGAGAAAGGCACAAGATGCTATAATGGGGACACTGTAAATGGTACAGAACATATCTAGCGATAGGCCCGGCAATTTTATGGGTTACGGATTGTCAGATAAGTAGCCAGAGAATCACTGAAAAATCAGGATACAACATGTGTAGTTAAATGCATTTATAATGTGAAATAACAAAAAGTATGTGACAAATAAAGGCTGTTTTTGCTGCATAGTAAAAGCATTACATGAATTGTCAGAGATATATTAGTAATCAGAAAGAAGGTTTTGAGTCTCAGAAAATAGGGATTATTTATTTAGGGGTTAATGTACTGGTATTACATTTTCACTAAATCTGAGTTTAGAAAATGGAATATAATATTCAAAGGTACATGTAAGATCAGATTTATGGCAAGCATGAATACCTCTAGTGTGAGCAGGGCAGAACAGGTACTTTCGAAGGATGATTAAAAGAAGGATGGGATAAAGCAAAAAGCATCTGCGTTTTTGCAGTTAATCAGCTGTTTTTGTATTTTAGCTTGAACAAGCCTGGGGAAATATAGCAATATGCAAATGTACAGAAAAGGAGACAGAATATAGGAGCTGACTGCATTTTCACAGAAAAGCAATCTTTAGGAAATGTTTAAAAGTCAGAGTGTTCACAAGTGCAGTGTATTCAGAACAAAACACCATCTATTTTATTGAATGCAAGAATACATCACTACAAATCTAGGTCCTTGAACACAGGCTAGGCA
Organism: Protopterus annectens; assembly: GCF_019279795.1. Classification (NCBI taxonomy): domain Eukaryota; kingdom Metazoa; phylum Chordata; order Ceratodontiformes; family Protopteridae; genus Protopterus; species Protopterus annectens. The sequence goes on from NC_056729.1 coordinate 382,442,717, forward strand.
CTGTTTCAATACTTAAAGTTCCTTTATAAGTTTGTCTCTCAGAAAAAAAAATGTGGAAATGAGATGGACAATAACTGTAAGTTCATTTGTTTGATTAATAAATTTGAGTAGCAGCAAATTTTATTTAATATAAAAGTTGAGTGCTTTTGTTCCTTTTTTTTCAGAGCATCATCAGAACTATAAATGCATATTTAAAACAGCACTTAAATACAAAACTTTAAAAAAACCACATGATTCTGGCCAGCCATTAAACACTGGTAATAATTGAACTAATTAACCAATAAACTTAAGCAGCATTGTATTATTTTAGTTTTAAAAGGGAATTAATGGAACAAGCCTCATTTAACCCTGGGTGGTTCATGGCATTCAATCTAAGTTGCCATTTGAGTTTGCATACATCAAGATATTCATTTATTACCCATCCCTGAGGGTCATTTTGCACTTGTTTAATCACTAAAAAAAAAATGAATGTCTATTAAAATTAACAATATGCTTATACAAAGCATTGGTCATTTTTTTCTTTCCTTATATCTAATAAGTGCTCATATGTACGATCCTTTAAATTCCTGGAGATCTTCCCAATATAAGATATAGGACAGAGTTTACACTTAGCCAAATAAACCACTTGTTTTGAGTGACAAGAAAAATGGCCATCTATTTTATATGTAGTTCCTTTGCTACAAAAGCTATCACCCACGATAATGCTAGAACATTCAGAACAGCATCCACATTTATCTGTTCCTTGTTTCCATTTACTTTTATTAATTGCATGTTCCTGTTTGACTCTAAATAAATTTTAAATGTTTTATCTTTTCTATAAATTATATATGGTCTTCCCCCTATCTTTTCCATGACTTTTCTCTATGAAAAAAGTTTCCAGTTTTTGTTTAAGCACTTGGCTATCATATTAGTGGCTAGAGTAAAAGTGGAACTAAACAATCTATTTTTGTCAAAAACTGTTGACCTGCTTAGGTTCCCCAAAAATGGCAGTTATCTCCATTTTACTAGTGCTTAAAATATGTGCAAAAATACCAGTCTCCCTCTTAATGACTACTACATCCCTTATTACTTTAGAAAAACTATTGGGGTATCCTGTTCTAGAAAACATATTCATTAATATATCACATTCATTGTGAAATTTCTCCAACTCTGATGCCATTCAAGCTAACCAGACTAGTCATTTCACTACTGCCTTTTTTATGTCTAGGATACCAGCTGGTATAATGTAGATAGGAGTCTGAGAAGGTAAGTTTACTGTTTATATTGGAACAATATCTATTATTTACTGAATCCTTTCTCAACCCAGTATCCAAAAAGCTATTTTTTGTTCATTAAAAGTGTGCATAAAATTTAGGAATTCCAGAATATTGTTGATGTATAGTAAATATTTTTGTAATTTACTTGGGGGAGTGACCCATAAAATAAATATATCATCCAGAAATCTGGTGTAAAGGGTCCAACAACCCTTAAATTCACTATTAAAAATAAATTCAGCTTGCCATTGAGCCGTGACATAATTGGCAAATGTGGGGGCACAAGCCACCCCCATAACCACCCCAGTGGTTTGTCTAAAATATTGGCCATCAAAAAAATATAACTATTTTTTAACACAGTTTCCATTAATACAACCATGGCATTGATTTTATCTAGATATATATCTGTGTGTTTAATTGGGTCTACTTTACTTACCCGAACAGCCACATCACCAACTTTCACTTCGGTGAGACAAAAGAATCGACAAACCAGAAGACCGACATTCGGAGCACTGACTTTCCACTCAAGGTAAGTAACCGCTTGGCCATCCTGTTGAATTTTGCCCCTTACCCCCATGGTAGTGCGATCTAGGAGTTGGTATATTTAGTTAGGGGAGTTTAATTTTGTTCAGTTAATTTTTATTTTTTGGGGATGGCCAAGCAGTTACTTACCTTGAGTGGAAAGTCAATGTTCTGGATGTTGGTCTTCTGGTTTTTTGGTTCCTTCATCTTGGTGAAGTGAAAGTCGGTGAGGTGGCTATTCGGGTAAGTAAAGTAGACCCATTTAACCAACTGTTCCTCAAACCATTGTAAACCTATGTTCTGTGGGATAACAAAAAATAAATTGTGGACATTTACTGTGACTAATATAGCATTTGGGTGATATTCTATATCATTTAACATACTCAAACAGTGCCATGAATCCTTGCAAATATGTACACATTTACTCAGACCTTTTTTCAAAGTATTATCTAGCATCTTTGCAATAAAAAGTGTTCTAGACATCGTAGCATCCACAATTGGCTTAAAGGGTGGATTTTCTAAGCTTATATGAATCTTAAGGATGCCAAAAATGCTGGCTATGACAGGTTTATCATTCAACATGAAATTATAATCACTTTTTGAAATTTTGCCTTGGAATAACATATCTTCCAATAATAAATCAATTTTTTAAAAAAAGCAGTGTTTAATTCATTATGTGAGGTCTCCTTGTATGTATCTTCAATCAATGATACATTCAAATGATTGGCATAATCTTCACTGTTCATTATTACCAAATCAAAACCTTTATCTGGTTTCATTAACCTGATATTTCTATGATTAGCAATTTCTTTAAACAAATTATTCTCAACATCAGACATATTAAAATACTTCTCAGTTTTAGGCTGTTCTAAACAATTTTGTATGTCAAACTCATATACTTTTTCAAACAAGTGTAAACCGTGATTCAGTTGAGGGTTGAAACAGCTAAGTCTATGCAAAATGTTGGTATTACATATTGTCCTATCTTCAGTAAACCATATAGCCAAATTTAATTTGCATTTATATATCTTTAAATCTTTTAAAGCATTTTTGATGTTGGCTCTTTTAGCTGGTACAAAACTTAAACCTCTAGCCAGTATACTTGCATGTACAGAGCTGATGTATTTAGTAGAAAAAATGCAAACTTTAAAGTTACCAGAGTCATTAAAAACAGTCTGAACCACCTCGTCAATGCTCTGACATTATAAAGGTTCACTAACCTTTAATGCCTATTGCGTGTGTCATAAACCTTCTTCTGTCTGGCTCCCTGTTGTAAATAAATTTTGTTTGTCTCCTGTTGCCTCCAGGAGTTGGTATGATGATTTCTGTTGCAAATATGTTCATATCTCCTTACTGCATCCTGCTCTAAAGGGGACAGTCCTTCTCTAGGTCCCCTATATGTACTTGGTGATGCCATCTCATATTTGCTGCATGAGAATAATGATTGGACAAATCTGATTGATTACTATGGAGACCGGGGGGATTTGGATATGCCTTCCCTTTGGAGTACTAATCAGCATCACTTTTCAATTTTTCTATTTTTCACTGCAGTATTGTAAGACATGCCTTATCCACACCAAAAAAAAAGGGTTGATTAGTTTCATAAAAAACTGAATCTCAAATCATCAAATATAGCTTTGTTCAAAGTATCCAAATGGCATGAAGAGAAATCAGTCTGTAGATTATTGTATTTAACCATGAGTCTCATTATATCACAACCTGCTTTATCAAAACACCAGACAATTCACGTAAAAATTTAGGAATTTTAGACACACCATTTTGTGGAAAACACCATAATCATAAGCCTTTTGGCATTTGTTGAAGTTCAATATTCCTAATTAAATAGCTATTTTACAACTGCAATTTTTTAAAACTAAACAGTTGTTTTTTTTTTTCCGGAAATTCTTTATTTATTATTTTCGTTGATATAAGGTAACAAACATAGTATAATAAGTAGAGGTAACACTACTTCAGAAAGAGAAGTTATTATACATTATTGCTGCGGTAGCGTTGTCGCCTCACAGTAAGACGCTGTCCAGTTCGATTCTCGGCTAAAGTGTCTTCTGTGTGGAGACATGCATGAATGAATGGGCGTACCTTCATTGAAGGTTGTGCATCAGGGCTGGTAACTCGGCACATAAAAATCAACTACCAATCATTAGCGGACTGGAGTTCCGCTGTGGCGACCCCTAACCGGGAAAAGCTGAAAGAAACAAACAATTGGTAATACAGTTGTAAGTAAAACAATCAAACAATACTATTTACACTATATACATAGATGCTTTCAATACCCAAGAGAGAAATTGTTATAGTTCAGTGAGAGTTATTGTGATTAAAAAGATACATTATAAAAAGGAGGGAGAAGAAAAGTAAGAAAAGTTTTGTGGGCTATAGATATAGGTTAATATTGAACCTTTTATATGTAGTTAATTTTGCTATATTGTAATGGACTAGGCCAGATTGATATTAAAGGTTTGTTCCCATAATTTCCTGTGTTTGATGTTTTTGTTCCCCTTGTCAATTAGGATCTTTTGAGCTAAGAGATGCTTGGTTGCTATTAATCTAAAATTCTCCCAGGAGATGTTAGTTAGGTTAAGCCAATTGGTTGCTATATAGAGTTTTATTAGGAGAAAAAGATTAATCATAGTAATTGCTTGTGTTTTAGAGATATTATTTGGTATGATATGTAAGAGAGTAAATTCCCAGGTGAGTCTGGATGATTGGTAGCCCATTTTTTGTAATTGAAATTTAACTGAGTTCCAAAATTTAAATACACACTTACAGCTCCAGAATAGATGGAGTATATCAGCCAATAGAGTTTTACAGTGTGGACAAAGAGGGGATTTCCTAGAGTTAAATTTATGTAAAATAGCAGGAGTGAAATATGCATTGTTATAAATCATGAGTTGGGTGAATGCCAGTTTTTTAAGGGGTATGGATTTATTTGTTAAGTTAATTGCTTAAATTAGTTGAAAGTTATCGATGGATGGATTATTCATTTTCCAATAGTCTGAAACAAGTATGTCTTTTTGGAATTTAATGATTTTGATTAATTTATATGAATTAGTGATATAGTTTTTATTTGAGAGGATGGTCTTCCATAGGGAATTACAAGTTAATAAGTCATTGTTGGTTATGTTGCAGTTTTGTAGATAGCTAGAACATAATTCTTTAATTTGCCTTAGAATTACTAGATAGGATTTGGGAAGGTCCAGTTGGTTCCTCATTTCTTGTATAGAACCATTTAGAAATGGGTATATATCTTGGATGGTTATATTAATTAATCTAGGAAAGGGATTCAGGTTTAGGGTCTGATTGTTTATTTTAAGGTTGGGATTTTTATGCAAAGGTTGTAACATCATCATAGCTTGTGTCAAATTTAAATGTTTAAAGAGTTTTTGGGTTAGTAAGATAGAATGTTTAAGGGGTTCTAGTATTCTGCACAGTTTCATTGAGGTGGTATTTAGAAAGGGTAAGGCTTTGGGGTTAATATCCAAGCTTTTGATATGTTTTTGGTATATTATTATCCACGTCGGGGACCAATCTTTTTTTTTGGGTTGTGTTCCGCTATACATAGAATTCTATTGGCATTCGTGATTAGGTAATAAATCTCGAAGTTGGGAAGGTCTAAGCCACCTTTATTTTTTGGGATCGAAAGTTTAGTAATTGAGATTTTGGTGTTTTTAGGATTCCATATAAATTTTGCGAGCAAAGTGTGAATTTGTCTAAAACATTTATTTGGTATGTTTAATTGAGTATTAATGAATATATAGAGTAATCTGGGTAATACATTAATTTTAATTATCAAGACTTTAGCCAGGAAAGGTAGTTTTAGATTTTTCCATCTGTTAAGTTCTAAAATGAAATTCTGCCATTTTTGGGTTATATTATTTGAGTAGAAATCTTCATTGTTCGTTGAAAAAGTAATACCTAAGTAGTTGATTACCTCCTTTGTTCTTATTTTTCCTATTAGGGTTAAAAGCGAGAATGGTTTAGGGGTTTTAAAGGAAATATGCTAGTTTTCTTAAGATTTAATTTGTAATTTGATATTATTGAGAAGTGTTCTATAGCAGATAATATTTTGTCTACATCTGAGATTGGTGTGGTACAATAGATGTTTAAATCATCTGCAAAGGCTGAGAGGAAGATTTTGATCTTATATATTATTGGGGGGTTATGGAAAAGATTTTGTTTGATATTTAAGAGTGGGTCAAGATATAAGTTAAATAGTATGGGAGATAGAGGGCTTCCTTGCCAAGTTCCATTTTTAATTGCAATTCTCTTTGACCAAGTTTTGTTAATGTATAGAGATGTATAGGGGTTATTGCATAGAATTTGCAGGATCTGGATAATTTTTTGCGGAATACTGAAGTAAGGTAATGTTTGAAATAAAAATTCTATATTTACTCTATCAAAGGCTTTATGGGCATCTATAATTAGAGCGCATACATTTAGGTTAGAGTGTTTGGCGTGAGAGATTAAAGTATTAAGAGTTAGTGTGTTATCACTCCTTTGTCTGAGTGTTGTGAAACCAGATTGTTCATGGGAAAAAATTTTATCTAATAAGATTTTTAATCTGTTTGCAAGTATGGATGTTAGTATTTTAGTATCAATGTTTAATAGTGAGATAGGTCTATAACTATCTAGGTTTCTTGGGTCAGCTTGTTCTTTGGGTATAAAAATAGTTTTAGAAGCATTAAAGTGCAGGTCATTGATTTTATTGTTAATTATATAGTTCAGTATATGGGATAGAATTTGAGTTAAGATAGGGGAGAAGGTTTTATAAAATTCAGCTGTGAGACCATCTGGGCCTGGAGCTTTATGTGATTTCATTTGTTGAATTGTTGCGGTTATTTCATTGGTAGAGATAGGTTCGATTAACCTTTCCTGTTGTTTTGAATCTAATTTCAGGAAATCAAGTCTTTGAAGGAAATGGTTTCTTTCTTCTTTTATGGCTATTGATATTTGGTCTCCATAGGTCAGTGAATATATTCATTCAAAGATTTTGTTAATATCTTCACTATTCGTGTAATGTTTGTTTTCATAAAGTATTTCTGATATTTATGAGGGAGATTTGGTTTGAGTTATAATTCTGGCCAGTGCTTGAGATGGTATTTGCACTTCGTTAGAATAGTTAGCTAGGGCTTTGGTTTCATAGAAGGATAACTTGCTGTTATGTAATAGGTATAGGTCTTTTTGAAGTTTCAGGATTTCGGTTTCAGTTTGAGCTTTATAATTTGTTAATAGGTCATTCTCAAGTTTTTGAATTTTGGATTTTAATTCCTGCTCTTCCTTCAGGTGGATTTTTTTATAGTAGGTTGCTTTTTTAATAAGTATTCCTCTAATTTGGGCTTTGGTTGCCGCCCACTCAATATCCAAAGGTAATTGAGAGTTAAGAATGTTAGATAGGGTTAATTTGAGTAAGGTTTGAATATCATTTATTATTTACTTTTTAGTTAAAAGGTTAGGGTTCAGAGACCAATTGTATCCTTTTTTCATGGTGTTATTCATTGTAATTCCATTAAGGTTTAAAGTAATTTTGGAGTGGTCTGAGATGTATCTAGTGTGGATGGCCATTTTAGGGGCAAGTTTGATAAATGAGTCTGAAATAAGAAAAAAGGTCTATTCTTGACCACATTTTGTGGCATTGGGAGTAAAAAGTAAATTTGTTGGATGTATTTATACTGTCACCATATTTAAAAGGGTCATATAATTTGTAATCCCGAATAAGTTCTCTTAGTGCTAGGTGAGCTTGTTTATTATATATTGGATTAGAACTTGTTTTGTCTAGGTCAGGATTTAGATAAGTGTTCCAATCTCCACCTAGACTCGTGTAATAATCTTGGAATTTATTTAAGATGGGATATAAAGAGGCAAAGACGTTATGCTGGTTTTTACAAGGGGCATAAACATTAAGGATGAGAAGAGGTTTGTGAAGATTTGGAGTTAGAATGGTTACGTAGCACCATCTCCCCTCTTCATCCACTTGGGTTTCTAAAATCTTGTCTTGGAACTGTTTTTTAATTATTATAGCTACCCCAGCACTATTAGATTTGCCTTCAGAAGCTATGATATCCCTTATCTATTTTTTCTCCTTGATTTCTGACTATTGCTCATGTGATAAATGTATTTCCTGTACCAATATAAAGTTCAATTTTGTTTTCAGAATAAGATGTAAGAAAAGTTTTCTTTTCTTTTTATTCTGGAGCCCTTTGATATTCCATGAATAAAATTCCCACATATATATAATTGGGTTGTTTATGAAATAAGTCTAGAGTGGTTATTTGTGATGATGAATTCTGTTTATATATTGATAAAGTTGAGTTAAGAAAGCATCCTTTTATTCCCGTCCCTACCCAGTGCCTAACCACTATCCCCTTGGACCAGGAATAAAGCAGGGAGTAGGTCGTTATTAGTTTTATAGATCTGTAGAACAGCATAATGATTGTAGATTGGGTTGTCATATTTAAATAGAAAGTGTAAACTGGTATCCCTGCAAATACATTCCCTATATAAACAAAGCTTTACAAGCTAGTTCCCCTAAATGCACCACTAAAGTAACCCTAAACTCCTCAACATATTTACATGTATCTCAAAGAATAGATAAAGTGTACATTCTATGTTGTTGACAATAGATTATAAATGTAATTAAGGAAGGTCTTAGTAAGAAACCGTTATAGTAGGTAAAGGTCCATTGTAAGAGGGTTTTAATATAAATAGATTTGTGAACGTTAGTATGGTATAGTAATATACTAAAAAATATTGATAGAATAGTTAGCTATATCCTTTCATTATATCAATACTAAGAACTAAGATTATTTTGTATGTTCTCTTTTGTATACTGATCCTCTCTATTCCCTTTCCATTAATATTACTTCTTTTCCCTTTGTGCCATATATAAGACTGTACATCTATAGTGATTCATCTGTCATCTGTGAAGCTCAACCGAGTTATTTTGTTTTGGGGGGGTTTAGTTTACAGGTATAAAAAATATATCACTGTATTGTACATATGTGGAATCATTACATGTATATGGTATATCGTAGATTGTCTCTAGTGACTGTTATTTGATAAGACAGGCTTTCTTTCATATTATTACTACCCCGTGTTTTGTACAATTATTAAGATAGCACAATATTATTGCTTCTCCATGAGTCTTAATAATGTGTCCCACACCAATTTTATTGGAAGTTCCCTTCTCCAAGCTTTTACATTCATGTAATATGTTTATTATATTTTATTGCAGACATTTAAGGTTTGCAGTTATGTCTCACAGAAATGTATTAGGTATATAGGTCAATAGGATCATTGTAAGGCTTAAGTCAATAGTCAAAAACAGTGATTGGTTACGATCTTAACTCAAGATTATATAATATAAGTATGTATGCTGGGGAGGGAACAGTCTTTAGAGGGGGTTTATAGGTATCAGTTAGCAGCTTTACCCTTAAGTCAGCTGCAAAATAGCTGTTTTATAGGGGTGTCTATGTTCATTCAGTAATTTACAATGCCAGTAGTACATATTATGTGTATTTATTATAGCAAAGGAATTTGACACCTTAATTTTATAATTAAAGTATAGGGTATTTGTTTATAAAGCTGTTTAGCAGCCCATACGTTAAATACTCAGAAGTAGATTATTTGTTTGGGTATTATCAGAGAATAATATTCTGTCATTACTGGGGTTAATGTAAGGTCATAATGATTGCAGATCGGATATGATTGTGGAATTTCCTACTCCACTGTCCTGACACAAAACAATACTTATATGTTTCACTCTCATTCGCCAGGTCAGCAGGGCAGATGTCATTTACACATTTTTCAAAAATAGGAATCACAGGAGGGGTCACATCTTATATTAGGATCTTCTGTAGTGTCACTGTGTTTGGAAAGCTATTGTCTTCTCATTAGCATGCAAACAATTTCATACACATTGCTAGATATTGTTCATTGTTTGTTTGCTGAATATTGGTGCTCAGCAATATCATTGATCACTGGATATGACTTTGTTTGATAATCTTCTGATAGTCCACACTAGCAACTGCCATAATCTTCTTTGCACTGTATACTTAACGATCAATGTATTTTTAGATGCTGACAATGGTACTACACAATGCATGCACATATTCTAGAGCCTTAGTAGATGTTCATAAGTTGTACAGAGCTCTGGTATGTGGATTTACTGTGTGGAAACCTAACAAAGATGCAAACTGCATTATGAATCCCATCCATAGATTTCAAAAAACAGAGAATGACCATCTGTCCCATCTAGATAGGTTGCCCTGCAAAGTCAATATATTTGGAATGCTGCTGTCTACCTCAGTATCATGCAGATAATTGTATGCACATTGTTTGAATTTGTTCATGATTTTCCTATTTGACTACTGGATTAGCAGCTGATAAGCTAACTATACAGAAGGGTACGTATATATGAACCAGCAGTTCTGCAATAATTAATTTCAAGTACTTCAGTGAACAGTCAGCCTCTGGCAGCTGTTTAAATAAAAAATTGTCTCATGCGTCACTGCGATTTTTGTATTATGTCCAGGGGTGTGGGTAATGTTTCTTCTTCTCCAGGATTTAACTCAAGGGAAAGTAAACATCATTATTCCTGGTCACATTTTCAGAAGTATAAACACAGGCCATCATCTCAAAATAAAATTTGGTTAATACTTGTAAAGCATTTAGTGATTTTACACAGATGGAATTTCAGATGGTGCTCAAGACTGCAACAGAAGGTAGAATTCAGTTAAGCACAAAATCTGTTTACTGAATGTTCATAGGTTCATAGGTTCATACTAGGCTATCTGCCCTAGGGCATTTGTAAGCCTAGCCAGAGTGTGTTTGGCTTTCGCCACCCATTTAAATGAATTTTACTATGCCCTTTTTTGAGGTTTAGTTTACTGTGCCTCTGTCTAACAGTGACACAGAAGTGATACCCGGGGTGACTCTACGATCTCCCATCCACTCATCCAGATTCCTCTTGAAGAGAGTCAGTGAGGGACTCTGCCTAACCTGGACTGGGATTTTATTCCAGAGTGAAGGGAGCCTCTGGGTTATGAATCTGTACCTCCAGTATGTCCTATTTATTTCTGTGCTGAGGTTCAAGTCCCTCAAGTGCGTAGCTCGATGGGATTTGGATTTTCTAAGGTGCAGCATATCCATTAATTCCGGGTTGGACATGGCTTTATATGTCAGGCACAGATCGCCTCTACGCAGCTGGTAAGCAACCAAGTAGAGCTGGAGTTTTTCAACTGGGCAGCATATGGCATCTGTTTGAGCCCTTTGATCCTCTTGGTGAGGTATTTTTGGGGTCTTTCTAGTTGCTGCAGGTGTCTGGTAAGGTACATCCCAAAAGGGGCATTGTACTCAATTATGGGCCTGATGAGGGATGAGTAAAGAGGCACAATGACTTCCCCTGATCTAGATGTGAATCCCTTCATGATTAGGTGGGCTATATAGAATGTTTTTCTAATCACTTTGGCCACGTGGTTGTCAAATGAGAGATTACTATCAACTTGGGTCCCCAGGTCCCTAATTACTTCTTCCGTACTTAATGGATTACCACCTATGTGGTAATTTGTGGGCACTTTGTTTTTGCCAAAGGGGATGACTATACACTTTTTGGCATTTAGCTTGAGGCCATGGCTCTGGCACCGATTGTCTGTTTCTATGAGACCCTTTTGGAGGATGCTTGTGTCAGCTGGAGAGTTGATTATGGTGCCCAGTTTGCAGTCATCTGCGAACTTGGTCAGCCACAGTCCTTCCGTGTTGGCCTGTACCTCCGAGAAATATATACCGAACAAGAGAGGTCCCAGGACTGAGCCCTGAGGGATGCCACTCATAACTGGTTTGGAGTCTGACATGGCTCCAGCAATTCTAACCATGTGGGTTCTGTCCTTAAACCAGTTTGCAACCCATCTAGTGACACAGGGGTTTATATTTAAGCTGGATAGCTTATCTATGATGCCCGAGTGGGGTATTGTATCGAAGGCTTTTGCGAGGTCCAGGTAGGCTGTGTGGACCACCTTCCCTTCATCAATGGCCTTGGTGACTGTTTCAAAGAAATTGACCAGGTTTAAGAGGCAGGATCTGCCCTTAACAAAGCCGAACTGGGTAGGATCCAGTGTCTGTAGGTCCCCAATATCTTTATTTATGGGTTCCATGATGATCCTTTCCATAGCTTTGCAGACCAAGCTAGTCAGGCTTATGGGGCAATAGTTTCCAGGATCCATTGAGGCTCCACCTTTGTGGAGAGGGACCACTGTTGCTGTACGCCACTCTTTGGGTACATATCCTGTAGTAAGGCTGAGATTGAACAGTAGCTTTAAGTTTGAGTTCAGTTCATCTTGGAGTTCATGTAGGATGAAGCCCGGGACATCGTCTGGTCTTATTGATGCTGTGTTTTTTTCTTTGGAGAGGGCGGTTTTTACCCAAGCATTTGAGATGTCAGGGGGGCAGCACTCTGCTGGAATAGATATTTGCTCTTTTGGTGGGGGGGGGGGGGATAAGTTTGTGCTGAACCTGTCGGCTAGGATGTAGGCAATGTCTGTGTGTTCAGTGTATTTTTTGTCATTTTGGACAACTTCTGAGCATATCTGGGAATTTCCACCCAGGTTCCTAACATAACTATAGAAAGCTTTGTGATTATCTTTAGTGTCCTGTGCAATTTTTCTCTTGAAGCTGGCCTTCGATGATTTTATGAGTCCCCATAGTTTTTTGCTAATACTGATCAGAGGTGCCTTCCCTTTTTGGAATTTTGCTCTATCATGTAGTAACTTCCTTCTTCTATTGTATAGTTTGTTTATGGCTGGGGTCCACCAGACAGGGCGCCTGCCTTTGGGGGATTGGGTCTTAGTTTTATTTGGGATTGCATGATCCATGCATTCCTGAAGGTGTTCATAGAATGCGTTTATAAAGGATTCTGCGGTCTGGGCCATATTATCCACAGACCCAGGGGCTTTGAAGGATTTCACCTCGGTTTTGAGTAGTGTGAAGTTTGCTTTAGAGAAGTTTTTCACTGTGGTTTTCTGGGCAGGGGGTGGGGTCGGGATGTGAATATCCAGTGAGATTAATTTATGGTCTGATCTTACCAGTGAGGGATGCACTTCTGGTCTGGAGCATAGAGTCCCCATGTTGGTGATGATCAGGTCCAGTATGTTTTCCCCTCTTGTGGGAGTGGTAACAAGTTGTTCCATAGCATTTGAGTTTATAAATTCTAGGAACCTTTGAGCTAGGGTGTTGGAGCTAGAGTAATGCTCCCAGTCTATGTTTGGGTAGTTGAAGTCGCCCAATATAATGGTGTTTGGAGAGACCTTCATATTTTGCAGTGTTCTCAGGAAGGCCGAGTGGGGTTCCTGGGTTTGGGAGGGTGGTCTGTAGCAGGCTATAAACTGGAAGGCAGTTTTACCCAATGTTAGTTGCACATGGATACTCTCCGATGCTTCATGCTGTGCCACCAACCTGGAGGTGTGGGAATCTTTGACGAATATTGATACTCCTCCTCCTTTTGTGGTTCAGTCTGAGTTTTGGGGCCGAAAAGCATAGTATGAGGTATAACCTGGTAGTGCTGGGGTGGTCTCGGGAGCCTTGAACCAGGTTTCTGTTACTGTACAGATATAGATGTTCTCCATGCTAAGGAGAGTTTCGAGTGCGTGCATCTTGAGGTTTAGACTTCTGTAGGAATAATGTTTGACAATGTTTTTTCTGTCAAAAGACAATCTGAACTGGGTGTGGAGAAAGACATCTAAGAAGATATTTTAGGCCAAAAAGTTCTAGTAGGCTGAGATAAGGATAGGTTAGAAATGGGAATGAGCCAGCAGAAGTACCGTTTTTGTTTGCAAACTGTTCTCAGCATAATACAATATTGAGTTTAAGGAAGTAATACACATATTTGGGCTAAGTCTTATGGTTCTGTTATATTACTATGATGGAAATGGAGAAGACTTTCTACTTTTCTCATGACAAGACTATACAAACCTGCTTCCTATAAAGAAAAATGCCAGCAACTCTGTAATGCATTTCAGTCAGGATAACTGTAATGAAACCCTGCACTTGAAAAGACTGCATCTAATTTTGATAACTGCATGTCTAGCTATTCTGTTGTGTGTTGCTAATTGCCGCAGATCCTTTAGTGTTCTCTTTTTCAGGTGTAGTAAACGATCCTTTAGGTAATGTTCTTTTTTTTTTTTTTTTTTTTTTTTGGGTGTCTGCAGTTTATGATCTCCATGAACAGGAAGTAGCACGATGCTCGGACCATGAGTAGATGAGCATTCCATCATGCTGCAAATGCATAGGGGGACCATTAGAGCTTGCTGGATGTCCCAGAAGCATCACAGCATCGAATAACCAGAAGTGGAGCATGGCAGCAAAGTAGATTTGGTTTACCTTGGATGGCCTCGTGGCTTTTATTAAGAGGTCTTGGTACTGTTAAACAATTGGTAGAGGCTTAAGAAAGTCCAGCAATACAGCAGGATGCATAGAAGCAGTCTCAGAGGGCCGAAAAGTGAACGATCGTACATTTGGTATTTCGGTGAGTCTGTTTAAATGTCCATTGTTGGTATTTTCTTAAAAACAGCAAAAAAGGTTTTTTTCGCTTCCTTTTGGTTAGCAATTGAGTATTTGGTACCATCTGAGTAAAAAATTAAAGTGTTAGGGTATTTCATTTGAAACTTTATTTTCCTTTCGATTAAGAGCTTACAGTAAGGGGAAAGGAGCTGTCTTGCTTGTCTTATTTGGATGGGAAGATCTTGGGTCAGTGAGATTGTATTGTTGTTCCAGATAACAGATCCTCCACTTTTTTTTGCAATTAGTAAAATTGTATTAACATCTTGGAAGTTTAACAGTTTTGCATAGACAGGTCTGGGTTTGTATGTACCTTGGTTTTCTCTTAGTGCTCTGTATGCTCTTTCTACTATTATTTGTTTTGCTATTCCAGGTTCTTTGAGTAGTATGATGAAGATTTGTAAGACAGAAGGAATTAGTTCATTGTGATTGACAGATTCTGGGATGCCTCTTATGATAATATTATTCCTTCTGGATATTGCTTCCAGGTCTATGATCTTTTCTTGGAAGTTTTGAATTTCTTTTTCATGAGAAACAGATTTTTTTGCTATTAGAGTTATTTTCTCCTCATTTTCCATGATTTTGGTTTCAGATTTATCCAATCTGTCTATTATTTGGTTAAAGGTACTTCCAAAAGCTTGTAGTTGTACAGTTAATTATTTTATTGCTTCTTGGATGGGAAGTAGAGCTGTTTTAATATCTTCCAGATTGGCTGGTTGTTCAGGTTTAGTTTTATTTCCAGTTTTAGATGGATCTGTTTGTTTTAATATCTTCTGCCTTTTTGAATTCAAATCTTTTTCAGGCGATAATAAATCCGAGAGTTTAGTGTTAGATGTGGTAGTGTCCATGCTTTTATCTTCTTTCGACATCCTGGAGTGGTAACTGTCTTCAGTTTTGAGTGTACTTATTCAGTATGTAGAACAGCAGGAGCACATGGCTTAAGTTAGTCTCTCTCTATCCTTATCAATCTTGATGTATTATAGATTGAACCGGTCTTTTCTTCTTGGTAACTCTATTTTGGAGTTAATCAGAGTTGAACTTTCAAGAAGTTTTGTCGATATTAGTTCTGGATAATCTTCTGGGTTGATTTTATTCCAGATAATTAGAGGAGCTAAGGCTTAGCAGTGCTTACAGAACAGCGGCCATCTTTGAATCCAAAAGTAAACAGTTGTTTTTTGAACAACTGCAATTGTTCACTCAAAGTTCCCAACCTCTAACCTGAATTAATATTATTGGGAATGTCCGTATCCAAAGTAAAATGGTTTGTTTTCTATTCATTAATCTCAAGGATGGTAGACGAGTTAAAATTGTAGTTCTGACCTGATGAAACTAGAAGAGGATACCCCAATAGGTTTTTAAAAGAAATAAGGGATGAGGTAGTTATTAAGAGGGAGAATGTCATTTATGCACCCATTTTAGGCACTAATAAAATGGAGATACTGCCATTTCGAGGAACCTAAATAGGTCTAGAGTTTTGACAAAAAATAGATTATTTCCACTTTTACTTTGGATTGTAATATTATAGCCAAGTGCTTAAACAAAAATTGGAAACTTTTTTGTCAGATACAGATGTAGTAGAAAAGATAGGGGAAAGACCATATATCATTTATAGAAAAAATAAAACATTTAAAACTTATTTGATGTCAAACAGGAGCATCCTATAGAAAAGATAAAACATTTAAAATGTATTTAATGTCAAACAGGAACATCCTCTTTAATAAAGGTAAATGGAAACAAGGGACAGATAAATGTGGATGTCGTTCTCAATATTCTAGCATTATCGTGGGTGATAGCTTTTGTAGTAAAGGAACTACATATAAAATAGATGGCCATTTTTCTTGCCATTCAAAACAAGTGGTTTATTTGGCTAAGTGTAAGCTCTGTCATACATTTTATATTGGGAAGACCGCCAGGAATTTAAAGGATCATATATATGAGCACTTATTAGATATAAGGAAAGAAAAGATGTCCAATGCTTTGTATAAGCATATTGTTAATTTTAATACACAACCATTTGTTTTTAGTGACAGAACAAGTGCAAAATGATCATCAGGGATGTGGATAATAAATGAACATCTTGATATATATGAACTTAAATGACAACTTAGATTGAATGCCATGAACCACCAAGGCTTACATGAGGTTTGTTCCATTAATTCCCCTTTAAAAATTAAAATATTACAATGTTGCAACCGATTAATTAGTTAAGTTGTTACCAAGTTTTAATGGCTAGCTGGAATCATGTGATTTTTAAAGTTTTGTATTTAAGTGTTGTTTTAAGTTTGCATTTGTAGTTCTGATGAAGCTCTGATAAAAGAGGAACGAAAGAGCTCAACTTGTATATTAAATAAAATTTCCTGCTACTCAAATTTGCTGCTATTGAGTTGTTGGTCTGTGTACACTGCAACAGGTTTTGTAGTTATAGTTTTTTTATCATAGTTGATCCTTTATCTGTTAGGGTTCTAAGTTTGTTTGATTAATAAATAACATTTGGTAGAAAATAAATTGAAATAATATAGCAAGCTAGATAGATAGATTGACAGATAGACAGATAGATAGATAGATAGATAGATAGATAGATAGATAGATAGATAGATAGATATACAGATAGATACATAGATAGATAGATAGATAGATAGATAGATAGATAGATAGGCATTGTTAACCAGGTAAATGAACTGGTTGGTCCTTTTATGCACCTGTTAGCCATAATCTAGCCAAAAGGGCAATGGTAATACAATATAATATAATATGATATACTATAATATAATATAATATAATATAATATAATATAATATAATATAATATAATATAATATACTATAATATAATATAATATAATATAATATAATGCAATACATATATACAAGTTACTGTATCTAGACAACTGCATGTTTTTGGTAGGTGGTATGAAGCAAGAGTATTACTGAAAAGCCACAATCCATGAGGTCACCATACAAACTCCATTCACATGACGACCAGAGGTCAAGAGCAAATCCTGGGCATTATATCTGTAATACAGATATCTTGAAGTTCTGTATAATCATCCAGCTGCAGGTTTGAAATGATAATGTGAGATGTTGGGAAAAGAGAGATACCATAGTATTTTAAATTGGACAGTTTATAATGAGACATTAAGCTGAGGTCTCACTTGCCTGAGTTGCTGGGTGTAGAAGTCTGCAAGGAATTTGTTGAAAAGAATAGAGAAAGTTCCATGATGCCCTAATCAAATTTTCCCTAATTAGTATTACTAACACCTTGGGTTTCCCCCTCAAAATAGGCTGTAGGCCTAGTGGGATTAATCCAGTCAACACAGAGTAAACAAATAAATATTCAGTTTTAAACACAATCTTATATAGGTTAATTCTAGTAGTTACAGAACTGTTGTAAGTACAGTTTTCTATGTAGTGAGGTTGTATTTTTTTATGAATGTCAAAAGTTTCAGTTATTCAAATTCCTGACAGACTGAATTTAGTAGGTGATGCCCTTAAAAGTCTGCCTTCCTTCTGAGTTGCTTCTACTCTACTGCTGACCTACACAATTCCATACAGCCTACAGGTGCATGGTTCACTTTAAAAGGTCAGTGAATGTTGTGTTTTTGATGCTCACTTAATATTACTGGATCTTCCCCTTAGCATAGACTGCTGTTGCTAATCAGAACTGTTAGAAGAACACTGGAACTGTACTGAAACTGAGCTATGTGATGTATCTGATAAAAGCAAACTCCTGTGAATGGCATTCATTGATTACATCAAAAAGGAATTAATAGCATTAGTTTAACTGATATTTGTGTCAGTTATGTATAAGTATGGCAACTGTACATTTAGAACTCTAGCTTCACACACAAATAGATAACTAGCTGTTAGGTTACAAGACAACTTGCTGGTTAACAACAGAGAGTTTATAGACTTGTCACAGGAATACATGTGTTTTAAATGTTGTGTTCATATTCAGTTATGACATGTAGAAAAATAACACTCAATTTATTGATTAACTTGCAATGACCAGCTCATTTTAACTTATTTATACCTAGCCTAAATGGAATTTCACACCTCCTGGCATCTGAAGATATCCTGCCTGGACAGCTTTCAGCTGAGCTAAAATTCTGAGAATGCAGTTTTCCAACTTATCTGTAAATAAATGTATGCATCACAAAAACTATAAAATTAAAAAAAAAAGGTAAATATGAAAATTATTCAGCACATACTCCTCTTCATAATAGTGATATTACTATGCCTGCTGGATATAATGGTGATTTTATTTTGAACAGATTAATAGGATAATACATAAACTGTGTTATTATAATTAAACAGATATTAATATCTCTCTGTAACCATAGTAGATATACCTAAGCTATCAGTGTGATATTTGTTTATGCAGATATGAGATCCATTTTTTTGAGCACCTTATATTCCCTACTTCATCCTATGGCCTTCCTACCCATTTATATCACCTACTTTGTCCCATGGCCTTCCTACCCATTTATGCCCACTACTTCATCCTGTGGCCTTCCTACCCAGTGCCCAAATCCTTGCCTTGTCTATCAGGTCTCTGTCTTTCCCCTGGATGTACTCCAAGGTAATGGGGGTAGTCTTGGAACCTAAAGGACATCCTGTGGTTCTTGGCCATCACCATAAGCTAGGGGAGTTTTACACTTCTTTTGGAGGCCTGTCCTATTAATCTTTTCCCCTTCTCCCCATTGCAGTTCTTTGAGATTATAATAACACAACTGCAGTACACAATAAATATTGCTATGACATCAGCTGCTACTAATTGTAATAAATAGTGGAGGAGCCACAGCTAGTGGTACTACATTACACCACAAGTTAGCATGTGTGCTCCAGTGATGGAACTGAGCTGCACAATGTTGAAAGAAAAATACACACAAAAGTAAATACGCACCAAATTAAGCCAAGCTAATACACTTAGGAACAGATGGCTGTAGTCTCTACAGTGTAAAAATAGACAAATAGTAAGTCATAACATCAGTGCACGTTACTGTAGTTACTAACAAACAAGTGCAACTTAAGCAAGAATCTAAAATGTAAAATCCTTGCAGAAGAGACACAGCACACCAGGTGTTCAGTCAGTGGGGAACTAGATGTTTTAAAAATAGTGCCCAAGCTTTGGGGGTATTTAAAATCTCTTTCTGGGCAACTTGGGGGAAGGGGTGGAGAGAAGGTATTTCAGGAAAAAATGGAAGAGGAACTAGGCTGCTAGAAAGCCAGAACAGCAAAAAGAACACAGGCAGGTAAGGGGAGAAGAGAAAAACAATCAGTCACTTGATATTCCTGTTATATGTGGAAAAAAATAGCTAATCATAAGAAAAAAATGTAGCAATGAGAGCTAATATGCATTCTTTGCTTATGGAGTGTTAGTAAAGGTCCAGGAAAGTAGCTTCAAAAATGACTGTACTATTCTATTACTATATCTCGGGTGGGGGGAGTGAAAATCAATATGGACACAAGATGTATTTAAACTAAAATAGTAAAGGGTCTAGCTAGGGGGGGTTGATTCTGGCTGTTGACCAAGGTGTTGTGCTCTCCCAGTAAGTAAGTTCTGCAGTAAAATAACAGACAAGATATAATGGTTGGTTTCTGTGTTGAGATGGTTCCAAGGCTCTGTATAGGAAGGATAAAAACCACGGCAGCTTAAAGCAGCAGGATTTAGGCACTAAGGTCAGGAAAGAAAATATGGCTGGTATCTGTGTTGAGATGGTTCAATGGCTCTGTATATGAAGAATAAAAACTGTGGCGGCTGAACGCAGCAGGATTTAGGCACTAAGGTCAGGAAAGAAAATATGGTTGGTATCTGTGTTGAGATGGTTCAATGGCTCTGTATAGGAAGGATAAAAACCACGGCAGCTTAAAGCAGCAGGATTTAGGCACTAAGGTCAGGAAAGAAAATATGGTTGGTATCTGTGTTGAGATGGTTCAATGGCTCTGTATATGAAGAATAAAAACTGTGGCGGCTGAACACAGCAGGATTTAGGCACTAAGGTCAGGAAAGATAATATGATTGGTTTCTGTGTTGAGATGGTTCTACGGCTCTATATAGGAAGGATAAAAACCTTCCAAAAGTATCTAAAAAAACTAGAGCAACAAGTCAAACACAGCAGAGTAAAATCAGGATAATTTAATAAAACACGTAAAAGAAAAAAAACAAAGATAAGCGCTTTCACACCTATTACTAGGGACTTGATCAGATTTAAAAAATAAAAATTGAACAGGTATTTAAATACAGTTACCTAATAAGAGCATGTGACCTAAGTAAAGGTTTTAAAGGAACCATTCCATTGAGTCTAATGCCACTATTGGCCTGTACTGCAATTACCCATTTAGTTTCAAGAGATTCAGTTTTATTTCTAACATCAACACCTCTACTACTACATTTATAAAGTTCTAAGACCATAAATTTACAATAGTGTTCACTGCTACTGTTAAGAACATGTTTACTTAATGAATTCTTAGTATCAAGCATCCTTATATCATTTAAATGTTCACATAAAGACCTTTTGGTTTGACCAACACAGTAACTGTTACACAAAACACAAAAACATGGATAAACAAGGTTAAAAGTCTTACGATTAGCCTAAAAATGAAAATCATAAGATCTACCAGTAATGGGATGTACATACTCTGAGCAGCTATGAATATATATACAAATATTACAGTTCCTACAAGGATACGTACATAATCTAACAGATCTGCATACATTTCTATGAAAATGTTTGTAGCAAAGCAACCTCTTCAAAGATTTATTATTCTTAAAACAAAAATGTGGCACCCCACACAAAAGGGTCTATATCTCTCATTGCAAGTAAGAAAAATGTAATTTTCTCTTAATGATGTCACACACTGACTGTACATCATTTGAGTACATTAAACACATTCTAAAATTATTAGAAACATTAGCTTCAGTCTCTACAGTGGTGTCCATACCAGAGAAAAGTAAGGTTTAGCAGAGCCCCCCTATGTCTTATTACATCATCATAGGCATGATTAATTTAATTCTCCTGATAGCCCTATGTAAAAATTCAGTTTTGAGATCCTTAAAAGAGTTGATCATAATTTCATTGACAGGACTAAACTGTGCAAATCTATAAAATTTAAGGACATTACGATGTACATGTTTAGGATGCATGCTGCTCCGATGAAGCACACCACTCACCTTACATTGTTTCTTAAACAGCTTAGTACTCAAGCCCATAGATGTAAAGAAAACACATACATCTAAAAGTCAACACTGATAGAAGAATAAGTACTTGTAATCTTCAGAAATGTGGTTATTTGATGTAAATAATACACAAATTCATGTAAAGTTTCAGTAGAACCTGACCAAACAAAAAACACATCTTCAACAAAACATGTATGGAAAGGAAAAAAATGTAAGAAAAAAGTTACTCTTTTCAAGGATGTATAGAGATTCCTAGTATGCCAGCACCATGTTTGGTTAACTGTTTGCGCACATGGTGCCCATGGCTAGTCCTACGAATGAACTTATCATTAAAAGTGAAAACATTATTATTTAATGTAATTTCAAACAGAAAACATATATGATGAATCTTATCAATGTTATAGGAGGAATACTTAGAAATAAAAAGCCTAACAAATTCCAACCCCATTTCACATGGAATTATAGTAAAAAGAGATATAACATCCATAGTAACAAATACTAAATCATTGGTTGTACAAGTATCTGACCAACCATGTAAAGTGGGCAAAAAATGTTTAGTATGCTTCAAAATACTCTTAACATTATCCAAATGGGATGGAGTATCCTCTCAACAAATATGGAGAGGGATTCCATTGCCCTCCCATGACCAGAGACAATTGTTCTCATTGGTGGGTTAACAATGGATTTATGCACTTTAGGGAGGCCATATAGAACAGGTATAGTTGGATGTTCAACCACAAAATAATAAAACAACTCATTGTTAATTACGCCTTCTGTTAATAAATCATGTAAACCTGACTGTACTTCATCTATAAAGGAACAGAACTCAAAGCTGTTGTACTTACAATATGTAGATTAATTATTCAAAATAGAATCCATACACTCTAAATATTTAATTGCACCCATGAGTACTATGGCATCTCCTTTATCAG
This sequence comes from Protopterus annectens, assembly GCF_019279795.1. Classification (NCBI taxonomy): domain Eukaryota; kingdom Metazoa; phylum Chordata; order Ceratodontiformes; family Protopteridae; genus Protopterus; species Protopterus annectens. Next base: position 382,465,160 of record NC_056729.1, read on the forward strand.
CTGGATGTATTTGTACACAGTCCAAGGAAGCAATCTTACATAAAGTGCTGTATTCCAATTCAGTTAGGTTATGAAAAGTTTGTTTTATGTTTCTGCCCTAATATTTGGGAATGTCACATTCACAAATCTTCTGAAAAGCTTCAACAAGAGGTGGATTTGCTGGAATAAACTGACTTGGTTTCCTAAAACTAGATACTTGTGCATTACAACCATATAATATTCTAAGAGAAATATCCCTAACAAACAGTTTTAAATCAGTGAGAAAATCAAACAGCACGGAGCTTTTCACAGGAACAAAAGATAGTCCTTTATTTAGAACATTACACTGAACCTAATTCAGTTCATATGATGAGATACTAACCACCAAGTCTAAGTTCTTCTACCCTGGCCTTTCATTCTTGGTTTTCTTGTAGTAAGGCCTGTAAAACGTTTGAGTGTTCATTGACATCTTTGGTCATTTTTACATATTTTGTCATTCTCCTGCACATATTCCTCAAGTGGCATATTGATTTATTAATTTTCTAGACTTCCTCTATGTAGACTCTTTCTCTGTTTTTTGCTCTTATTCTCAGCCTTCTGCTTCTGTGTCTGTGGTTATTCTCTTGGTAGCTGCCCTCATTTCCCCCTATGTATCTTTTGATGTTTTTTTTAGGTTTCTTTTTCAATAGTTTTGGCATATTATAGCAATAACCCATGCCTGGGTGTGGGTAATGCTGGATTTACCCACGGTTGGCGTGGTTTGGTCCCGAGGGCGAAGCCCGAGGGACCAAACAAAGACAACCGTGGGTAAATCCAGCATTACCCACACCCAGAAGTGGTTATTGTATATTAATGACATTATTTAAGAAAAGAAATAATTACTTTTCTTAAATAATGGCATTGTATAATGCCTCTTTGCTGCCCTTCCACAGCTGTCTGGTGTTCACAGTTCTGATGTACTGCATGCCTACGCAGTACATCAGAGTTATGGGCAAAAGCAACGGAGAACGCAAGATCTCTGTTGCTTATTGTCTCGCTATGTTAAATGGGTTTAACATAGCGAGACAGCTTTAAAATAAGCAACGGAGATCTGCGTTGCTTTTTTTAAACCTGTGTCGCTATGTTAAACTCTTTTAACATAGCGAGACAGTGTTTTATACTAATGGAAAAAGTCCGGGCGACCGGACCTTTTTCCGTTAGTATATTGAGGGATTTACAACGGGCACGCTGGTTGGGCTGGCCAATCAGCGTGCACGTTTTAGAGGAGGAATTGTATAATATTTTGTTTTCCTTGTACTTTTTTTTTACTTTCAGGAATCTTTACAATGTGGAACTCTCTCTCTCTGTCCTCCCTTTTGGGCACTTTTATTACATGTTATCTTGGAGTGGGTTGAGATTTTCCTTACTCCAAACTCCAACCACACAATTTCCAAATGTCCCAAAGTTCAGTTCTTCTTCTTATGTATCAAAACTATTTAGGTTCATAGGTTCATAGGTTGGTACTAGGCTATCAGCCCTAGGGCCTATACAAGCCTAGCCATAACAATTCCCTGGCTATTTCTTCCCACATTATTTACTTTCCTGGACCCCTGTCTAGCAGGGCGACTGACGTGATCCCTGGGGTGAATTTCCTTTCTCCCATCCAGTCGTCAAGGTTCCTCTTGAAGAGGTCCAAAGAGGCACTCTGCTTGACATGTATGGGCAATCTATTCCAGAGTCTGGGGAGTCTCTGGGTCAGGAACCTATCCCTCCAGCATGTTTTGTTTATTGTGATGACAAGGTTTAGATCCCTGGAGCGTGTAGCTCTGAGGGATTGGGATTTCTTTAAGTGTAGCATGTCCAATAGCTCTGGGTTTGACATGGCCTTGTATGTTAAGCAGAGATCGCCTCTGAGTAGACGATATGCGACAGAGTATAGCTGGAGGTTTTTAAGGCAGTCAGCGTAGGGCATCTGCTTTAGGCCTGTGATTCTTTTAGTGAGGTATTTCTGAGGCCTTTCCAGTTGTTGCAGATGTCTTGAGAGGTACATACTAAACGGGGCGTTGTATTCTATAATGGGTCTAATGAGGGATGAGTACAGTGGGACAATGACCTCCTTTTTTCTGGATGAAAAGCCCTTTGTGATGAGGTGTGCCACATAGAAGGATTTCCTGACTGTTGTGGCGATGTGGTTATCGAAGGTGAGACCACTGTCCACCTATGTCCCTAAGTCTCTTATCACACTTTCTGTGTTTAGTGTACTGCCACCTATATGGTAATTCATGGATACATGTTTTTTCCCAAAGGGGATAACAATACATTTCTTGGCATTGAGCTTGAGTCCATGGCTCTGGCACCAAGCATCTGTTTCTGTAAGGCCCTTTTGTAGAGTATCCACATCATTTGGGGATTCAATAATGGCTCCCAGTTTGCAGTCATCTGCAAACTTTGTTAGCCAGAGTCCCTTAGTGTTGACCTGTACTTCAGAGAAGTAGATGCCAAACAAGAGCGGCCCCAGGACTGAACCCTGATGTACTCCACTTGTCACTTGTCTGGAGCTGGATTTGAAGTCGGCTACTTTTACAGTGTGGGTTCTATCAGTAAGCCATTTAGCAACCCATTGGGTGACATAGGGATTAATGCCCAACTTAGTAAGTTTATCTATGATTCCAGAGTGGGGGATGGTGTCAAAGGCCTTGGCAAGGTCTAGATAGGCTGTGTGGACCACCTTACCCTTATCCATGGCTCTGGAGACTGATTCAAAGAAGTCAATCAGGTTCAGGAGACAAGATCGGCCCTTCACAAACCCAAATTGGGTGGGGTCCAGTGTTTGAAGGTTGCCAATGTCTTTGTTTATAAGTTCCATGATAATACGCTCCATGGCCTTGCAGATAAGGCTTGTCAGACTGATGGGACGGTAGTTTCCGGGATCCAAGGTGGATTCCCCCCTTGTGGATTGGGATAACTGTAGCTCTGTGCCACTCAGTGGGCACGAAACCTGAGGTGAGGCTATGATTAAACATGACACTTAGGTGAGGTGCCAGTTCATATTGTAGTTTATGTAGTACACAGCCCGGGATGTCATCTGGTCCCATGAATGCTGTATTCTTGGCTTTAGAGAGTGCGTTTTGTACCTGTGTGGCCGTTATTACTGGAATTTGGCAATCTTCCGGTATTGAGATGGGCCATTTAGAGGGTGAGAGGGGGGTGAAGTTGGCACTGAATCGATCTGCCAGGATATTGGCAATATCCTTCGGATCAGTATATTTAATGCCATTCTGTTTTAGCTCAGAGCAGATCTGAGCATTGCCATTTAGATTCTTGACATAGTTATAGAATGCTTTGTGGTTGTCTTTGGAATCTTTGGCAATTTTATTTTCGTAACTAGCTTTGGAGGATTTTATGAGGCATCTCAGTTTCTTACTGAGGCTAGTAAGGGAGTTTTTTGCATCCTGGGATTTTCCTCTTTTCTGCAAAAGTTTCTTCCTTTTGTTGTAAAGTTTGTTTATGGCAGGGGACCACCAGATTGTCTTCCTTTTTTTGGATGAGAGCATTTTGGTTCTATTTGGGATGGCACGATTCATGCATGAGTGGATGTGCTCGTACAGTGCATTAGTGTAGGATTCAGCAGTTGAACTTTCAGTTCCCGTCTGCATGGGTGTCATGAAGTTTGTCACTTCTGACTTGAGTAGCATGAAGTTGGCTTTGGAGAAGTTTTTATGGTGGTTTCTTTACTGGGGGTGGGGTGGGATGTGGATGTTAAGGGTGATTAGCTTATGGTCAGACTTGACTAACGAGGGGGTGACCATAGGTATGGAGCATTGATTTCCCATGTTGGTAACGACCAGGTCTAGGATATTGGAGCCCCTGGTGGGACTATGGATTAGTTGATCCAGGGCGTTGGAATTTATGAATTCCAAGAACCGCTATGCAAAGGTGTTGGGACATGAGTAGTTTTCCCAGTTAATGGCAGGGTAGTTAAAATCACCCAGTATTAGGGTGTTTGGTTCTATCTTAATATTTTCCAGTATGTTTAGAAAGGTGTAGTGAGAATCTTGGGGTATGGTGGGGATCTGTAGCAAGCTACAATTTGGATTGCAGTCTTACCTAGTGTTAGTTGCACTTGGAGAATTTCAGACACATTGTGTTGGCCAACTAGCCTGGTGGTGTGAATATCCTTGGTGAATATTGACACTCCTCCACCTTTAGTGTTTCGGTCCTGGTTTGGTGGCGAAAAGTGTGGTAAGAGTTGTAGCCTGGTATTGCAGGGGTGCTCTCTGGAGCCTTGAACCAGGTCTCAGTTACTGCACAGATATCGATGTTCTCCATTTTTAGGAGTGCCTCGAGAGAGTGCATTTTGAGGTTTAGACTTCTAGCATTGAGTAGCATTACCTTCAGATTTTGCATGCTTGTACCTGTTACGGTGGTGGTTTTGTCCTTTGATGTTTGCCTAAAAAAGGCACTATAGGGGTGGCAAGAGCCTTAGCCAGTAACCTGAATCCCGGGGGCGACAGGTGCAGACCATCTCTGGCAAAGCATCGTGGTCTGTCAATCATGTCATCCCATTTACCTTTTCAAGTTCTGTATCACACAGTTAAATGCTGCTAGTGTATTAGTATAGCATTCTGTCCACAGTGGAAAGAAAATCTTGAAAAAGGCTGGACATAACATCCTAAATTTCAACATCCTTAGTCAACACACAAACAAAACATCTAAAAATTGGGTATCTTTCTATTTTAGACATCTTGATTAAGAAGTTATGTCCAAGGAAAGACTCTGGTCAATTTATGTCTTACACATGTTGCCTAGCTTACAAAGAAAAGACACACCCTGGGATTCATCAACAAGCATGTAGGCAGTGTGCGGCACCTATACAAAGTATTTATTTTAGAGCAATAAACAGCAGCGCTAACTGAATAAGCATGCTGCTCATTGTGCCTATCAGATACACGCACCTTTTGGTAGCCAGCAGTAGTGTTCACGGACATGGAAAAGTGCCTGCAAGCAACAGTGCGCAATATAAACAAAGCAGATCGTATATAGGCAGTGCTAAGGTATGGGCATGTGCTGCAGGGCAAGTATAAGGAAATAATACAGTAAACGGGGAAGGGAAATGGAGGAATTGTTACAGAAAAATGTGATGTAATCAGTTAGCCACATTGTCGAGGAGAAAGGTTTATAAAGTGTTCTGATATCCTGCAGACAAATGTGATGAAAGTGTGTAAGAAGCATTTTGAACATAAAGCCTACAAGACTGATATAATGATAATGATAATAACTGTGAATGTCAACCCCACAGGTGCACTCATGAATAATAACGGACATGCTGATAAAGGATGTGGATGGGACATAGAACTCCATTGCAACAAAGTATAGATGTGATAAACACATTAATTAAATAGTTGACTTGAGATAACAGTTTGCAAGGAAGAGGATACATTATGGGATGAATGCACATGATGCAGTCATAGCATGTAAGAATGTATAAACAAGGAAATGATGTATGAAAGCTGACAGGAACAATGTATTATCCATCTCACCATGTATACACAAGAACAAAAGGACCTTACAGTTGTAATGTCAGGTAACTCAGAAATGGACATGTTTATGCAAAGAAATGACAGTGGCACCAACCTGAAAGGGTTTCATCACCTACAAGCATGTTATAGATATGCAAGTATTTTATGTTTATGTAAATTATACATGGCAATCTAATAACAGACAACATAAATAAGTGACCAATGTCCAGAATGAGCAGATGACATGTCCGGAGTCCAGTGTTGCCATTGCTGATTTGCAAACATGTCTGAAATACTAACACTGGACATGCTCACATACAATCACAGGGGACAGTAACAGAACAGCAATTCAACAGTGGCAACACAATAGAAAGTGTTGTAATAGATGACCAATCCCATTTCTTGGTGGGCACCCTATATTCCATACAGTAAGACATGTTTATGAAATAACACATCTGCCAGTAAGCCATATATTGTGATAATAACAGCATCCATACCTCTTAAATATCCAGCTTTTCACAGAATGTCCATATTTTTGCCTCATACTTTTGGTTTGTTCATCACAAAATTTGTGGTTTTCTGGATTTTTGTGACAAATCAGTGAGGATTGAATTCACTAAATTATGACAGGCATTTGAATTTCAGACTTCAAATCCTTCAGAAAATGCATGGCAGCACAAGACCTTTTATTCTATCAACTTTCTAAGTTTATAAGAGCAATATTTAAATTTTTTCCCTGTTTTTGGGGCCTTGTCCAATCCTTATTTCTGGCTTTGTCTGGATTTTTTGTGCTAAGAGGTTGAGAGGTATGACAATAGCAGTATTAAACACATGTCTAGAGGATAACATGCAATACAGAGCATAATTATGTTGTGAATAGGTAATGCATGTGAGCAAGGAATGACCTAAGAAATGTCTGCATCATGCCCTTTTGGAACACATGCCCAAAGAGATATCAGAGAAATGTGTAACAATCATATGCATACTGGTCAAGTAAGGAGGAACACCCCTGAAGGGCAAACAGCACTATGATACCATGTAAGGTGTACTGATGACCTACCTGGTATGACAATGCATGAAAAAGCTGTCCCATGAGTGTGTTCAAGCCACTGTAGTCTGACAGACAGATGTTAGCAGATTCATACAATGCCTGTTATACAAGGTGCTCCCCAGACTGCATGTTGTCTCATTCTCCCATGCCAGAGGATAACATTTCCCTTCATATGTTATGTAAGGAACATGGAAACCAATATCATCATTTCTCTGAATAAAAGCATTGGTATGTAACAAATTGTCATCGCTTTTAATAAGAGGAATCAACATCTATAAGTGTATAAATCCAAAAAACAATGTTCCCCAGTAGACAGACAGTCTCCATTGTAAAATGCAGGCAAAACAGCAGAAAACAGCAACGGTAAACTGAAGCACGACTTGTATCACCATTCAGTAAAATAAAATCACATTTATTTTCAAGTAGGTAAGCACTTTCACCAAAAAATGTGGCTTCAGCTGACCATTTACAAGTAAAAGTGCATAAACTGCCAAACATTTCCATTTATACATAACACCCCCCCCAATTAAATTCAAATGTTTGTTATAGCAAATCAATTCAGCACAAAACGCCCCCTAATTACTTGACATCATAGACAGATTAAAACAGCAACAAATTAATTTTTAGTTGCTCATACATAGATAAAATCCACATTATAATACTCAAAATTCATCACATAATAGAATTGTATGCACACTCCACTTTAAAATATTTGCATATCTCATCCTTAATAACAAAAATTGTATTGTACATCTATAGATCAACTAGCTGTCTAGTTGCTTTTGTTATATGTAGATCATCACACAATAGTAAATTTATATAATCTTAACATAACATTTCCTACTTGATATAATTGTTTATATGATCAAGCACTTGCTTGACTCCAGAACCCAAATCATTCAAGTCAGTACATCATTCCTTACACATTCATGGATCAAATCATATTGCACACATTTAGATATCCCTCCAAGTCTATCCTGTAGTGCAGCTAGGTCCTTTCAAGTGAAAGATATAATATCATTAAACATGTTATAACATAGTCGTTCAGCTTACAACCCTTGTATGCTATCAAAGGTCAATCACGAAGTAATTTAATTTGTTGCTGTTTTAATCTGTCTATGATGTCAAGTAATTAGGGGGCATTTTGTGCTGAATTGATTTGCTATAACAAACATTTGAATTTAATTAGGGGGAGGTGTTATGTAGAAATGGAAATGTTTGGCAGTTTATGCACTTTTACTTGTAAATGGTCTGATGAAGCCACATTTTGTGGTGAAAGCGCTTACCTTCTTGAAAATAAATGTGATTTTATTTTACTGAATGGTGATACAAGTCATGCTTCAGTTTACAGTTGCTGTTTTCTGCTATAAATGTATAAAGTCAAAGTGCAAGACTACAGTATTAGTGACATGCATTGTCACAATAACACTGACACTATGTACTTTGAGCAGTACCCGATGGATTTCAAATAACTACCCAAGATCACAAGCTAAACATAATTTCATGAATTGCAAGTACTACATGGCCATCTTGATGTACAACTGAGACACTGCATAGTTAAATGGATGAAATTATCACTGTTTATAAGCAGGTGAAAGCTGCTCTCTCTAAAGCTAAAAACACAGCATCAATGGGACTGGATGGGGTCCCCGGCTGTGTGCTACATGAACTCAATGAAGAACTAAACCCGCACATAAGGCAGCTGTTTAATCTTAGCCTCACCACAGGATATGTGCCCAAGGAGTGGCGTATGGCAACTGTGGTCCCACTCCACAAAGGCGGTGCCTCTACGGACCCTGGTAATTACCGCCCCATAAGCTTAACAAGCCTGGTCTGCAAAGCTATGGAGAGGATCATAATGGAACTCATAAACAAGGACATAGGGGACTTGCAGACCTTGGACCCAACCCAGTTTGGCTTTGTCAAGGGCAGATCTTGCCTTTTGAACTTGGTCGACTTCTTCGAAACAGTCACCAAGGCCATTGATGAGGGAAAGGCAGTCCATACAGCCTACCTTGAACTTGCAAAAGCTTTCGACACAATACCCCACTCGGGTATTATAGAGAAACTTACCAGCTTAAATGTAAACCCATATGTCACAAGATGGGTTGCAAACTGGCTAAAGGACAGAACCCACAGGGTTAGAGTTGCTGGAGCCATGTCAGACTCCAAGCCGGTTACAAGTGGAGTCCCACAGGGCTCAGTCCTTGGCCCCCTATTGTTCGGCATCTACTTCTCAGAAGTACAGGCAAACATAGGAGGACTATGGCTGACAAAGTTTGCGGATGACTGCAAACTGGGTGCCATAGTGGATAGTACATCGGACACAGACATCCTTCAGAGGGGTCTCACAGAAACTGATAGCTGGTGCCAGAGCCATGGCCTGAAGTTAAACGCAAAAAAGTGTATAGTCATACCCTTCGGGAAAAACAAGGTAACCCCAAGCTACCATATAGGTGGTGACCCACTAAGCACAGAAGAGGTTATCAGGGACCTGGGGACCCAGGTTGACAGTGGCCTCTCGTTTGATGCTCACATTGCTAAAGTGGTTCGAAAGACCTTCTACATTGCCCACCTGATCATGAAGGGATTCACATCCAGATCAAGTGAGGTCATTGTTCCCCTGTACTCTTCACTTATCAGACCAATGATCGAGTACAATGCCCCATTCGGGATGTATGTCACCCGACACCTGCAGCAATTGGAGAGACCCCAAAAGTTCCTCACCAAAAGGATAAAGGGACTCCAAAACCTGTCATATGCTGCCAGACTGAAGAAACTCCAACTCTATTCAGTTGCATACCGTCTGCTCAGAGGTGACCTGTGCCTGACATACAAGGCCATGACCAACCCGGAATTAATGGACATGCTCCACCTCAAAAAATCCAAATCCACCAAAACCACTAGAGCAAGAGACTTAAACCTTAGCACGGATATAAATAGGACATGCTGGAGGGATAGATTTATCACCCAGAGACTCCCCATGCTGTGGAATAAAATCCCGGTCCATGTGAGGCAGAGCACCTCGCTGGCTCTGTTCAAGAGAAATCTTGACCGGTGGATGGGAGATCGTAGGTTTACCCTGAGAATCATCTATGTGTCACTACTGGACAGAGGCACAACAAGCTAATGGGCACAGTATTTCTAACATAAGGGGTGGCGTAAGCCACATAACTTTGGGCTAGGCTTATAAATGCCCTAGGGCAGTTAGCCTAGTATAAACCTATGAACCTATGAACCTATGTGTTTGAGGTGCACAATAACGCTGTACAGCTAGACATCATGTATGCCTTTGCAGACTAGTATGCACAGTATGAGGGTGAAGGACAAACTTACAGCTGGACTCCAGCATCCTCCATATGTAGCTACGCAGTGTACAAAGCACACTATCAAAGTCACGTGACACAGGAGAGTGCATACTCCAAATGTGACATACTGCAGGTATGTTAACAGTATGTAATCATTGTGTGGACAAATGTTATTTTCCCTGGTGATGCTAGGATTTGCTATTGTCACAGAGTACCACCATAATTCTATCCCAAAATTAGAAGGCTACATAAAGGTAGTTGTGAAGTGGCCAATAATGTATGACAGCAATATCTAGCACACTACTGAAAAAGTGATGGCGTCAAACCACCCACATATAAACTTATATACAACACATTATCAGTAGCCAGCAGCACAGGATAATACTGAATGTAACTGAGGCATATAGCATCTATAAAGGGATAGCATCAGCAGTGCATTGCCAGGGAGATTTATCTGTTAAAATTAGTTTTACAGCGAATCAGGGTTTGTAAAAGTTGCCACTACATATATGTGTAGAACAATAATGACCCGATTGACAGTCACACTTGCAAATGTTAAGCACCAGTGTATACAAACATCCTACTCAGCTATTTACACTTTAATGGGAATAGTGTCAGACACTACAGAAAATGTTTGACATTCAAATAGATTCAGTTCTCTTGCAAAATGATGACCTACTCAATGTGTTGAAAGAGGGATATAAGAACATAAGATAATGTTGTAATTGTGTATTCCTACTGATGCCACACATAAAACCTGACATTTGAAGAACAAAAATGTTTCCCCCATCCCACTTAACAAATGTTTGTAACAATTACCGTCTAAATATTATTTGGCTATCTTTCAACCCATAATACTGTTATTTTAAGCATTAAAGTACAAATTTTTGGACATAGTATTTCCTAAATAAGCAACATTTCCTTTATATAAGGCATAGAAAATTATAATCATTAGATTATAAACAGTATGCATAGCTACACTCTTGTGTACCGATAAGACATGCAGATATGAAAGGTGGCCTTAGGGGATGGTGTATTCATCTTTGAGTCTAAAAAAATGTATCCAGAGTATATTGTGAATGGGCACATGCTCACCAAACTCTAAACAACTACAAACACACACACACACACACACACACACACACACACACACACACACACACACACACACACACACACACACACACACACACACACATACACACACACACACACACACAATTCTATTATGTTGGGTATTGAATCTCCTACCTATCTAGGTTGCACAATCTAGAAAGCACTGTAATAACTTTCAAGTATCACAGGAGAAGTTGGACTCGACCTCATCAGTGTGTTTCATGCAAGATATTTCTGTAAAGGTTGTTAGAAGGAAGCTGTGTAGACATTTAAATACATACTCTGCAGGTCAAATAGAGGCAGCAACACGCATTATACACTCATGCATACACACATACAAGTTTTTCATGACAGTTAACCTCCTACCTATCTAGTTTACACAATTTAGAGAATACTGTAATACTGACAAGTGCTGCAAGAGAGGTTTGACTCTCATGGGAGAAAGATTGCACTTATCTCAGGATGGCCTTATCACTGTGTTAAATGCAGGATGCTTCTGTAAAAGTTGTTAGGAGGAAGCTGTGTACACATTTAGATGTATCCTCTGCAGAGGAATGGAGAGGGCAACAGGCAGTACACACATATACAAGTTTTCCATGACAGTTATCAAACCTCCCTCCTATCTGAGTTACACAATCTAGAGATCAATCTACTAGTTGCAAGTGACACGGGTGAAGTTTGATTTTGAAGGGAAAAATTGCACTTCTGTCAGAATGACCTCATCAAAGTGTTTCAGAGAGGATGTTACTGTAAAATTGGGGATAAGGGAGCTGTGAGAACAGTTAAATGAATTATTCTCAGGGGAAATGTATATACCACTAAGGGATATATATAGAGAGACAAACACACACATACACAAGTCTTCCATGCTGGGTATTGAACCTCCTACCTATTTAGCTTAGACAATTCAGAGAGCACTGAAATACTCACAAATGCTACAGTAGAAGTCCAACTCTTAGGGGCAAGACTGCACTTTTGTCAGGATGACCTCATCAGTGTGATTCAGAGAGGAATTTGCTGTACAGTTAGGGATAAGGGAGTTGTGACAACAGTTATATGTATTATTCTCATGGGAAGTGGATACATACACACACACACACACACACACACACACACACACACACACACACACACACACACACACACACACACACAAACACACACACAGACAAAAAATACCTACACATATTTCTACCACACGGGGTATTGAACGTTCTACCTATGTAGCTTACACAATCTAGAGAGCAATGTAATACTCACAAATGCCACAGGAGAAGTCTGACTTGTTGGGGACAGACTGCACTTTTTCAGGATGACCTAACCTCATCATTGTGCTTCAGAGAAGATGTTACTGTAATATTAGGGATAAGGGATCTGTGAGAAAGTAAAATGCATTATTATCATGTATTGATTAACCCCCTTTTTACAATCTTCTAGCTAGATTCAAACCCTTAATAGCCTGCATTATTTATCAAAAGTCACATCTCTTACATCTTGTGCCACAGAGATAGCTCTATGACAGGCAGCATTTCTACTCTCAGTACTGTCCAGAGTGCTGAAGACAGCGCACTGATGCATGGTGTGGTTGAGCTAACTAAGGCAGCCTAAACTAAATGTTTCACTATTTTCCTTAGGTATTGAACCGTGTTTGTGTGATGCCAAGTGGAGAGCAAATGTACCTTAAAATGGATTACAATTGAAAAGTAAATATTGTGAATTTATGGCAAGGTGATCTGTAAACAGGATTCGAATAATGCTTTATGTACATTATTTCTGCCAATTCACCTCAGTTACACATTGTTTCACAGAAAAAGTTATGTGTATTTTCTGGAATGATTAATATCCAGAGTACTGATGGATGTGCAAAGTTGTCTGGCATTTTTGAGCTACTTCAGGCATCCTAAAGTAAAAGTTTCACTTTTTTCCTTAGGTAGTGCACTATGTTTCTGTGACACCAAGTGGAGACCAAATAGAAAAGACATTAGAAGGGTAATTATATATTAAGAAAATTACAGATAGTGAAAGAAATGCAATGCATGGGTATATGTAGCAATGACAGGAGCAAGAAGTGAATTTAAGTGAACAGTTTTCCCTTTTCACATCTCCTTCCACCATCAGACGTGTACTTTGTAGAACATTATCAGAATTGTAATTAGCGTCATATTATGCTACAGTGGACAGACTAATGATTACATGTTGTTAGGAATAGTGACAACAGTTGATTTATAAACAACACAATGGTGTCATAAATTGTGATGAAACATATATCCAGACAACCCTCTGTAAAGGTATCATATCAGTGGACTCGACCATGCATCAGATATACTTTATCTATAGGCTCACTGCACTTACACCTTGTGCTACAGAGAAAGTGAAATGTCAGGTGCACTTTCTTCCTAGAGTACTATCCAGAATGCTGATGGCCACACAATGCCACCTGTCCAATTTGTGCGACCTATGGCAACCTAAATTAAATATTTCACCTTTTTCCTTAAGCCATGAAAGTTATTTTCATGCTGGCAGGAGGCGTGCAAATGATACAAGAAATAAAATATAAAGTGCTGTAGATAATGATATTTACACGTACATGTTGGATCAAATGTGGCAGCAGTGAGCAGTATGGATTTGAACCCTCAAACAAGGGTACTATACTTCTCATACTTGCTACAGAAAATGACATACATTGCCAAGGTGAAAAAGAGTTTAGATGTAATAATAATGTGACATTGAATCAGGTCACATTGAACGTGCCAAAGAAACAAGTTATGAAACTTTTCCTTTCATATTTGACTGTGAATGTCTGCATGATTGTGGTTTTGCAAACAGCATAGGCATGTATTCACATGATATTAAACAAAAACTGCAATCACTGCAGGTATAAATCTTTCTTTCTGGCTGGTGCATCCTTTTGCTATCTATCCTTTAATAACAGCAACTCTAACTCTGCTTTAATGCCATATGTTATCTTTAACAATGGTTGTAGTACTCCCTTTAATATGAATAACCTTCCCTACAGATGGCTAGCAACTTTGGTCATTTAAGCCAGCATTTGAATGTTAGAACTGTTGTTACTCTATATCAGTCAATGTGCTTGCAGCCCTTTTTTTAAGTCTATTCTCCCTGGCATACCCATAGTAAGTGTATAGCGAAGAGGGGAGAATATGGAAGCTGATTGCTCTTGCAGACAGGGTATTCAAAGACACCTGCAAGCCATTAACAGTAAATACTTCTCAGTGATGGCTTTTGCATTGTTAAAGTGTGTACATGTAACTATGTATGTAATTTCACCATATATACATTTCCTAAACTTAGTGCTGTTTTTTTATATTCAGGAATAGTAATGATTTGCTACCTCATTTGCATAATCATGGAGCTCATTATATATAAATGTAATGGTGTGTCTAATGCCCATTTATTCTACTGTTGACAGTGTTTGTAAATACAAGGCTCGATACTGCTAGGAAAACAAAACTTTTTGCAAGATTTACCCATTTTCTACAGTGCTGTAATGCTATTTTTAGTAGTGTTTTTAGTTTAACATTAAAAGGTGAAGTGTCTTGCCCACTGAAAATTATTTGTATAATTATAGATTTATTTACTTTTTTATTTCCTTTTCCATAGCCATATCTGTCTTTTGACAATTATGCTACAAAATGCTACATGACCAATTTATTATTAATTATTTTATTCTGTATGCATGTTTTCACAATTCTAGTAGATTACTGTATTGTAAGCATGTAGTAAGGTTTGAAGCTTTTGTTTGTAACAGCAGGGAAAGAAAAAAATGTTGGTTTTGTATTTCTACTGGGCTGAAATCCACGGTGGTGGATATGGTAGTTGTAACATTTTGGTGTGTTACTTTCCTAATGCCTTATTTACATTGCTAAGGCAGCAATGTATTACAAATTTTATATCTGTGTTATATCCATTATAAAAGTGTTATAAGATCTGTGCTGATATTTGACTTTTAAATATAAACTTCTCTTTTTGTTGGTGGGGTTGACAGGGGTGGACTGATTGTTGGGGGGACTGGCCAGGATTTGTTGGTAGTTGAGTGAAGAGGGGTTGTGGTTGATTGAAAGGTTGATGGGGGTGATGGGGGATTGGTGGAGGGTTTGTGGGTGCTTAACTTGTGTGTAGTTATGAGTGAGAACTTAACACATAGAAATTGTGTGCTTGTTGTTTTCATACAGTCAGGCAGAAATGAGCTGGCATCTATCTTGTATGTTCATTATATATGTAATTATGTGTGTTTGCTTTCTGTTTCTTCTCATATGGGATATGGCACCCAAGAAGACACCTGTATCCCATAATCCACCTTATAGTGATGCAGAAAATGAGGCAATTATTCAGGCCTTACATTGCCATGGAACTTTTCTGTTGGAGAGAGGCAGAGATGATCAATCTGCCCAAGGCAGGGTATGGCGGGTAGTGGTCAATTGCCTTAATGCATTTGGAGGCCATGGGAGGTCCTTCCCGATAAGATACAGGGTAACTGACATGATAACCTCTGCCTGCCCTATATGACTTCTACATGGGAACAGGTGGCTACAAGGGGTGGTCTATCTACTGAACCATCTCTAACTGAAACTGAGGAGTTTTTGTCCTCTTTCAGAGATTAAGATAGCTCATCCAAGGGTTCTGCCACACTCCTTGACATTAGTGCAGATGTGGATGACAGACCCAGAGTGTCACAAGATGACTTTCTAGATATGCAAGAAGCAAAACGTTTTATCTTTATATGGATATATTTCAGATGTCTTACACACACACACACACACACACACACACACACACACACACACACACACACACACACACACACACACACACACACACACACACACACACACACATATTATATATAAAGTCATTGATAACTGTGTGAGTCAGACTGCATTCATACAGAAATACTGGAGTTTTGCTTTGGGTTAAAGGGCATTCAAATATTCACTAACTTCTTTTTTCATTAGAGCCTTTTTAGTCTGCACTTGAAAAGGGGACTGTTCTCTTGTTTAATTTGCATTTTGATATTTAGCAGACTTCTTTCCTTTTATTTCCTTTCCTTTCCTTTCCTTATCACACAAGCACTTCTGGGTTTGATAGGCACACATTTTTGTTTATTATCAATACTTCATATAAGGTAGATTTATGTCTATATGACAGTAAAGTTTTGGTAGCTATGGTATCTCTTATGAAATTTAACATACCTTAATTCTAAGGAAAATATGTGATAACTTTTATTCTCCATTTTTCTATTTGTTGTGTTTATTGCTTGCTATTATAGGTGAGCCTGACAGTGGTACTGTGGAACTCCTACCACCTGATGTCGGAGTATCGATGCCCTCTGATGATGACGGTGGTGGTGGTGATGAACAGGCACAGTCTGTGGGTGTAGAGGGTCAGTCTAACTCACACTGATGTTGTGACTCCCACATCCTCTACCCATCTTTTGAAAAAGTCAGTATGCCTATGCATAACCAAGATACAGAGACCTCTGATATAGGACAGGCTGAGGTTGGCACAGTTGATCAGGCTAGTGTGGTTACTCCAGTTGTAGAGCTGGTTGCCTCTCCCAGTAGCCATCATGAGGGCATATTGCCACACAGGAGGGTTGGTGGAGGTGCTTGAAGGAGGCATGCTACCCACTCTCCTCCTGAAGCTGGTGTGTCATTAGGTGCCACCAGATGTATGTGTAGCACCATACTGGAGGCACAGACATATTCCACCAGGGCCTTGGAAGCAATAGTCATGCATTCTGACATGAGTTATTCCCTGAATTGTGTGGGCAACTTCTTAGACAGGATGAACAACACATTGGATTGGGCAGTTTCTATGATGGAACATCTTTTGGGGGAGGGTGTGCATCCATGTGGCTGAAGAGCTGCTCCATGTTTTGGTGTTAGCAGACGTGGCCATGCACCATTTCACTCCCACAGTGACACTACATCCACTTCTCCATCAGTGATTGCAGTGTCCACATTCACACATGGTATGCCATAGGGTCATGGTTCTGGATGTAATCCTGTTGAGAACCCATCTAGCTGACATCACGCACATTTAGGTAGCACCCCAATGTCAAGCCAGTGCCATAAAAGTAGCAGTGCAAGTCATGGGAGAGGTAGTTCTCTTAGTCAGGGGCAATGACACTGTTCTGATTAGCCTGCTATGCACAGCTCACACCTGTCCAAGATGTTATGATGTAATGCTAGCACAGTGCTTGATTGTGTCCAAGCAGACATACACATAGAAAAAAGAATCCCTTGTCCATATGACTTCCCAAACATGCAAACTATCTAAACAGTACTGCTGAGTGCTGCACATCTGTTGTTAGTGGCCGTGAATACTGAATACTCTGAGAGCTAAGTATGTTTCTTACTTGCACACACTCATCTCTTTAGTTTTTGCCTTGCCCTCCTACCATTCATAACACCCCGTGCAAATGATGAAGGCTGTGCCCTGCTCTTTGCACTTGTCTTTGTGACTTAGGGTTCCATATAAATCTGATGCATACAGTGGATAGCCGATGCTTGCTTATTCACAAAATTGGATTTATCAACATGTATTGCATAGCTAAAGTTGCTGATTTTTTATCCTACTAATTTGTGAATGCCTTACTGCTATATTGTTGTACAGCATTGTATTTCAGTTAGTATTGTCATTACAAATTGGAAGCATTAGATGCTTCAATCTTGCTTCTTAGTATAGTTGTGCAAATGAGGGTATAATTGCCCTGCTCCACGTTTTATGGACAGTAGCCATTTAAAATGCATGATGCAAATTATTGCTTCTAACATCTACCTGTTATGTAGAAAACATCTTACAGTGGAGATATTACTGATATAATATCACACAAAAGGCTCTGCTTAGAGGCATATACATATTTCCTTAGGAGAGTAATCAGTTATATTACATTTTCTAACAGGTTCTACACTTAACCTTGTCATTACTGCAGGCAACAATTGTGTGCTTGGGGGTTGTCCTGTCTGGTTCTATCAGAAAACAGTCATTACATGGTTAAGTAAAGGCTGTGGTGTCTGTCAAGCATCAGTTTCTCTATGTGCATATATATGTGTGTGGGGGGTCTTAGGCTTTGAAATAGGTAGTCAGAGGCAGGGCATACTGTGCATGCCTCTGTCTGCACCATCTGCAGCTGGTGGTTCACCTCAGATAGCTCATCTGCACCGGTTGCTGCTGCTGCTGCTACTGCTGGCCTGCCTGTGGTCCTTGAAACTGTGGCTCTGCCCCTTGCTGTCCTTGCTGAAGCTGTTTCCTGAGAATTATATTGTGTAACATGGCACAGACAGTAAGTATTTCGGCAGAGGTGCCAGGGTCATACTGCAGTGTACCTCCTGATGTGTGTAGACACTAGAAACTTGATTTAAGCAAACCAAACACATATTTTATAATATTCCTTGTTTGAGAGTGGGCCTCATTGTATCCTTGCTCAGTGGAGTTGTGTGGGTTTCTCATGGGTATCATGAGCTAGGGCTCAATGCATACCCTGCATTCCCCCACTAGATGCCCTTGAGGAATGTCACCCCTAGCAAACCTGGTATACAGCTCATAAGTATGCCATATGTTATACAGGTCATACATATATGCCATATGTTATACAACTCATAAGTATGCCATATGTTATACAGGTCATACATATGCCATATGTTATATAACTATGCCATATGTTATACAACTCATAAGTATGCTGCATGTGTACATCATGGAAACATTTGTGGGTCACCTGCACACACACTGTAGATAATCTCTTGGGCATTACTAGAGAAACTGGCAGCTTATAGAGTGGTAACCTTTCCTGTTTATGTACCTACTTTTCTGTTCCCTGAGTGGACTCTTATTTCTATGTGTGTGCCATCTATGGCCTCCAATACTTCAGGGAAGTGTGCTATTGCATGAAATTCCTACATGGTTCTTGCTCTCTGTGTAGTGTTCATGGGAAACAGATATGGTTCCTTGCATGTAGTAGCATTGCATTTTAAAATCGGTGTACTATTCTAAAAACTGATGCCTGTGACAGTCCTAATATATCTCCTATGGGTTTCTGGAAAGTATCAATAGCTATTATATGTAATGCTAGAGATACCTTTGTTTTTTACTGGAATGGATTCTTCATGATTTCCCTGGGACCTAAGGAGGGGGTGGCAGAGATTGCATATTCCCTCCAGTCTTTCCCTGTCCACCCTGTATCTGTGAATAATTTCTGTTTCATGCAGTTCATGATATGTCAAATGGGGTCTAAACACCCTTCTTCTTCTTATTGCCTGAGGTCTGGCAGCAGCTGCTCTGATTTAAATCGCATTGCATATACAGCATAACAGCAGCAGGATAAACCCCTAATGTGTATTTTTCAAAGTGTAATCATGCCTGTATTTCAAAAGGTTTTGATGTATATGGCAAAAGCCTGCACCAAGTGCACATAATTGCTGTAATTGCTGTATGGCTTCCTGAATAGCTCCATCATATTGGATTGGTTTATTAGCATGCAGTCCAGTTCTTTATGCTTTAATTAGCATATTCTGCCATTTTCCATTGTTTGGCATTTCTGAATTTCATGTAGAGATGCTTAATGAATACCAATAACTCACTGTTATGTTGGTGGTACTGTCTGTGAATCTTTTAAACGCCATTTCTTAAATCACATCAAAATATGCCAAGGTTACAAGACTGTAGCTACTGGCCCCAACCAAAAATCCTGATCTATTTTCCCAGTTTTGATACAATTAGCCTGTATACTAGTCCAGTCTTCCAGCTCATCCTTCATGAATGCAACACAGTAGTCTATTCCCTCTTCTGTTTTTAGGACTCCAATCACCTGCAAATTCTTCATCCATACCCTGTTCTCTTTCTCTTTAAACTGTTTTCTGAAGAAGTTTGCTTAGGCAGCAAATGAAAAGCACTTCAACTTTTTGGTCAATAAATTGACAGTTTGGATTTTGGACTTTGGTGGCTTGCTGTGACAGTGTTGTTTGTTTTTTATCTCTTTCGCAGTTTGCTTGTATCAGAATATTGTAACTTCATTTGGGCCATACTGATAAATTCTCCCCTCTCAGCCTTTTTTCTCATGTGCAGTGCCAAATGGCATCTACCAAGTCACTCAGTATCTCCTCAAATGCATTACCTTTTTGAGTACTTTATGTAGACATTTCTTCAGTATATCATTTCCATTTTAAATATCCACCAGGAGTGTCTGTAATGATATTCTTACAAGTCATTGATATGGTGCATCCCAACCATCTTCATGATCTACTGATTCCATCGCACCATTTGACTTGCAGTTGGCTAATGGCACAGTTTCGGCTATTCTAAGGCAGACACTTCTTGCATTTAACTTATTTTTTTGATGTCTTTCACACCCACTTATGCATGATGAATTACCAGACAAAATAATTTCTATCACCATAAACTCTAATTTGCATTGTAGACAATTTGTTAAAACAATTTATAGAGTGAGGAAAGATGACAAATAACCAAGGGAATTCCTCCACTTTGTTCACAAGAAAATGTGTTTTATTAAAAAAACAGCTGAGCACATTTGATGTATAACAACAAATACCCTTTATCAAAACTGTTACATCTTAAATTATATTGTCTGCAGACTTGAACGAGAAGAACTCTTGTGGCAACTTAGACTCAATGTCACAAAGTTTCCAGGAGTCAATAGCAATGTTTCCATACCGTCTGTGTTGAACTAAAATCTTTGGAATACTAACTATATATTGATGCATGAGTAAACAATGGAATACACACAGTATCATTTAAGTGCTTACTCACTTTAAGTTTTTGTGCACACAAATTTTACTTGCTGATTTGTATTGGCTAATGCTGATCACCTGACTGAGTCTTAGTTTTAAAGTGAGATTGAGAAAGGTTTTAATATTTTTGATAAAGTATGTTTGTTGTTATAGGACAAAAGTGCTCAACTGTTTTTGTAATAAAACACATTTTGTTCTGGAGACAGGTGGAGGATTTCCTTTGGTTATTACAGTTTTTTTGTCAT